>NC_080186.1:228123430-228426461 GCF_030028045.1 Hippopotamus amphibius kiboko
ATCCCACCACCTTCCAGTACTGTTGAGATTTCTTGGCTACGAAAAGTATTCTGTCTCCTGAACACTTAAGATCTCTTCATTGGATCAATACTATCATGGAACTAAGTATCATAAAAAATTCCAAGATTTCTTCACCTAAAATTGAAAACTGAAACTCCCTCAGAACAACACATCTGAGATGCTCAAATACTTTCAAAAATCAATTGTAAGCAAATCAAACATCTCAACTCAGAAAGAACGACAATAAAAAACATATATGCAACTACTTTCAAATTCTTTTCTTCTGTGTAATTTTTCATTAACCAAAAGACAGAACAAGTATGGGCTCTGATTCAAATTTGTTCTATATCATTACTTTAGTCTCAAAAATACATTCAATGAACTATATTATCATCAATAAACAAAACAGCTAACTCTGAAAGTGCATTTAGAATCACATCTTTATACAATAAGCTCTGGTCTGTAAAGAAAATCAAAATACTCAAAGGCCAACAAGTTAGCCTTAAATAAGTTAGCTGATTAAATTTTTAGCCATCTTAAATCTAATAATGATCCCCTTTTACTGCTTTGCTAACTCAAATCATGAAATTTTAAGTAACAAATCTGAAAAAACCATGAAAATGTTTATCAAAGTGTTAATAGAGCTTTTCGCCCAAAAGGAACCAGCAAAGAAAAAAAAAAAAGCCAATTCCTTTTAAAACTTAGCTCCTTCTTTCTCCTACAAAAGACTAGTTTCTAGTTTTGTTTAGACATTTCTTGCTTTTAAATGATTGTTTAGTCACAAATAAGGAAATGGTGTTTCAAAAAAAAAAAAATTGAGTGTACATCAGGTCTTCAGAAAGGGGACACACACAGGCATGTGCACGCGCACACACACACACGCGCGCGAGCACATGCCCCAAAACAAAAAATATGCATTAATTAGAAACACAAGGACAATTATTCTAAGATTTCTTATTGCAAAAATATATGCTTCTAGTTTTGGGACTTCCTTGGTGGCGCAGTGATTAAGACTCCATGCTCCCAATGCAAAGGGCCCAGGTTTGATCCCTAGTCCGGGAACTAGATCCCACATGCTTGCCACAACTAAGAGTTTGTATGCCACACTAAGGAAGCCACATGCCACAACCAAGGAGCTGGCGAGCCACAACTAAGGAGCCCTTGAGCTGCAACTAAGACCCAGCACAACCTAAATTAATTAATTTAAAAATATATATATATATATGAGCTTATAGTTTTAAGAAAAATCCAACCATAAGATAATAAGAATGAAAAGCAAAATTCCCTCCAAAACCTTGCCCATTCACTTCACTGCCCTTCTCCAAAGATACTCACTATTCAGTGGTTGCTTGTGTAGCCTTTCCAGACATGTTTACACCTACATGCAAGTCTGTCTTTTTTGTTTTAAACAGAAATTGCAGCATACTATATGAACAGTTGACTTGTTTTTAAATGAAATATGCTGGTCACCTCTTCTTGGCAGTATGCAAAAATCTGTGTTTTTTCACGGTTGCATAGTATTCCACTGAGTACTTCTTAACCAGTTCCTTTCCGATTTGGTTGACCCCAGCTTTTCAGTACTGCAAACCATACTGCAATGAGCACTGCTCACCATACTGAATATCTTTATGCACTAATATCAATATATCTAGGAATACAGAATAAATCCCTAGAAATGACATGAAAAGATTGTCCCAAGCATCAGGGGAGGCAGCATCTCATTCTCACACCTCCTCAATCAATTCTCGGTAATGTCTACCCAGATGCCAATGCGGTCAATGAAAATGGCATGTCATTTTTATTTGTGTCTCTCTTCGTGAAGATGAATATATTTATTAAAACTCTGCATTTCTTTGTGAAATGTGTTTTTTGTTTTTCTACCAGGTTATTCATCTCTTTTATCCCCAATTTTTAGGAATTACCTGCCAGCCTTTGGTCAAACATGTTGCAAATATTTGCCCCAGTTAGTGGCTTAACTTGATTCATCATGTTTTCAGTCCTACAGAAACTTTTAGATATTTTTAAATCAAGTAACATATATCTGTCTTTTCCTTTACAATTCAAGTTTCGGGTCCCATTAGAGAAGCTCTTCCCCAGGTAAAACTTTTGGGAAAAAAATTTATGTGACTTCTAAATCATTACTGAAGTGCTGTCAATAACACCTACGTACAAGCACCTTCAGCAACAGCTCCCTTGCAATATATCGTTAGTCAACAACAATAAGCCAACAACCCTTCCTCTAAAACTTCTCAAAATCAACTGATGAACAGCACTGCACCAATTAAATACTGCTTACAATTACCACATCAAAGGTTTAATTTTTCTTTTCCTTTAAATTTCTTCTTAAAATCTAGGAGTGGAAAAATAACTAAGCAAGTTATGTTTAATTTCTGGGAAGTCCCAATTCTCTGTCCCTCGATCCTTAAATAATCTTCAACATTGTAAAATAAAGTCCAACAACTCGATTGTCTGTATTGTAGCTATAATTTAGTCATCTCTACAAAGTCAATGAATACTTCCTGTACAAACAAACTTGTAATTTTGCAATACCAGAAATTTGCTTATGATGCTATCAACACAATATTCTGTTCTTTTCCATTTCGGGTTATGAAGTGAAAAAGAGTTCTACCTCAAAGCACAAAATTATAAAATAAACTTCATGTTAGTTCCAACTCAAACCATCACTTAGAGCTAAATAAATTAGATGGTTAATCTAGCCACTCTCACTATTCTGCATCAAGAAAAAAACCCTGGTCATAAGTTTTCTATCTCACAGTGCCAGCTGCCAGGCATTTAACAGCCTTCCATCTCTAAGCTGACTGGCACAACAAGTAATACAACTTGGAAGTTAAGGAAACTGGCAGAACTCAGAAGAGAAAAGAGAATATTTTCCACAATTTGTACAGCACTTGTTTAGCACATATGTAAGTGTTTCCAAAGGGGTGGTCAACTCTTCAAACTATATGAGAAGCATCATGCTACTTCACATCAGCCACTGCCAACTCCATTCAGTGGCCTCCTTCCCCTCTGGGGACTATTCAGAAAGTTACTATTTTCTTTTACAACTCACCCAGGCCTCTTCACCAATGAAAACAGGCAAAGCCCACGCTGTGTGTCTGTCTCCTAGAGAAGATTGCATCTTTTATTTATCGTCCCTTGGCTTTATTTTCACAGTGAATTCCTGGCTTAAATGCAATCAGCCAAGAAACCCTCCCTATGTGCTCTCCTGTCATTCCTCATTGCTTGCAAGCAGAGTCAAGCACAGAAGGGGGAAAAAAAAACTCAGCATTGCCAGCCAAGCCATAAAAACTCGCAAACTAGTTATACTGAGAAACCATGGATGTGCTTCAATCCATTTCAACCAGGCAGGAAACAAGGGGGGCAGGGGGAGCGAGTATGTAACTTGAAAGACTGTTAATTAAATTTTTTAAAAGGATAGATGGATAGCCTGCGAAGTTAAACCCCACTCTAGACATAAGGAAAGGGGTATCTAACCTTGAAAAGGCAACACTGGGGGCTTCCTTTAGAAATAAATGACCATGCAGAAAATCACGTTTGCAGACTGCATTAGAATTCAAATTAAGCAGACAGGATTAAAACAAATCTTAATTCTCTCTTGGGGCCCCACCCGGACCCCCACTCGACTCCCAAAGAGAAGGATAAAAGGAACTGACTATGGAAAGAGAAGATTAAATTAAACATCAGAGACAGTGATGCTTCCAAACCTCTCCCCATTCATTAGGAACCATGTTCACCACCACAATTTAAATAGACAACAATATGAGAAGGGGGTAGAAAATACGCCGTTTGCAATCAGGTGAAAAATATGAGGAAAGAGGAGTCTCACTATAGCATTGTTCTTTTCCGTCCAGCTCAAACATCCCCAGCGCTACAGCTGAAAAAAATATCTGACCAGAAACACACACTGGAGGGTGGGGGGAGGGGGGGACAGCGAAAGCTTTTACAACTCGGTATTTGAGAAAACTCTCCTGGTCTGTCAGAGAAAGAAGGGCTATGGAGCTTTAAATCACAAGTCCTTCCCTCGCCTTTGTCAAATACCTTCTACTTTACAAGCCCTGAAAAGAAATGAAGAGACTCTTTTGTTTGGTTTCCCCTTTTCGGAGGGTGACAGAAAACTGAAAGGGGCAGGAATAAACCTGAAAATGAGAACAAAGTGTGGGGTCGTGCCCGGCTGCCAGGCGGTCGCGCCGGGAGGGACGCGGGAGCGGCCGCGGAGCTCCTCCGCCTCGCGCTCCGGCGGCCGGCGGCCGCGAGCGCCAAGCCCGTCCCTGCGCCCCGCGCCTCGCACGGAGCACGACCCCGGGCCCCGCGGGCGCAAACCCAACTCCGCCGGCAGGAGCCCGGGGCACGCGGCGGCCCCCGGGAACGGGCACGAGCCGGCGGCCCCCGGCCCCGCTCGCGCCCTTTCATGCGGGGGCGTCCTCGGAGAGAGAGGTCGCTCAGGAGAGGGTCCAGCCCGCCGTCCGCGCGGCCCCGAGACGGAAAGGCGCGGGGGAAGGGACATTTAAATCCCGAGGCGGCCGGCGGAGCTCGCCCCGGCCAGCCCAGACGCCGCAGCGAGCCCGAAGCACCGCGGCCGCCAGCCCGTCGAAGCCCGGAGAGGAACGGCCGCCGAGTGGCAGTAACATGCATTTCCCTCCTCTCAAATGGAGGGGGCGGGGAGGGGGGCAGAGGAGAAAGAAAGACGAGAGAGCGACAGACGAGGGGAGAGAGGAGGGAGAGCGCAGAGCGCGGCCCGGCCGCCGGCTCGGCCCCGGCCGGCATTGTCTGGGCGGCCCGCGCCCCCTCCCCCGCCCCGCACGGCCCCGCCACAGACACCCTCCGCCGGAGCCCGGCCGTCCGCCCGCGCCTTTGTCCACCTTCACCGCCCCCCCACCCCAAAGCGGGCGAGCAGCCCTCCAGGACGCGCTCCCCGGAAGAAGGGCGGGGAACGGAGCGGGCCGGGGGCACCCAACACCCACCTCGCGGACCCCGCGGAGGGGCGCGTCCTGCTGATTCATTTCCCACTCGCGCTGGCCCGTCCGGGGAGACAGGGGGCGGGGAGGGGCGGGGAGGAAATGGGCGCTCCGCTCAGGAGGACTGTCCGGGCCGGTGAGGGCACCGGGCGGGGTGCGGGTGCGCGCTGGGCTTAGGGGTTGCCCGCAGGGGAGCTGGCGGACGCCCCCCCCCCCCCGGCCCCGGGGACTGACGGACGGACAGACGGCCCAGCCACTGCCCCGTGACTCACCGACTTGCAGGACGTTGTCGACGCAGCCGCTCTCCAGCAGCGCGATGCCCCGGCGGAAGGGCAGCCGTGTCTCGTCGCCGCCGTCCGCCGACCCGGTGACCCCCACCGACGGGGCCCCGGCCCCAGCGGCGGCGGCGGCGGCCGCGGCGGCGGCGGCCGAGGTGGCGGCCGGAGAGGACGAGGAGCCGCCGCCGCCCGCGCCGCCCGCGCCGCCGCCCGCGCCGCCGGGGCCGCCGCTGTCGTCGCCGGGGCCGCCCGCGGCGCCGCCGCTGGTGTTGAAGGACGAGTACATGCAGATCTCCCGCTCGCTGCGGGGGAAGGACCAGTAGACGATGCGGCGCTGCACCGGCTCCGGGATGCGCTCGAAGCGCTCTTCCACGCGCTGGAACGGCCACTTCTCAGCCACCTTGCGCGCCGCGATGTCCAGCAGCGACTCCGGGCTCTGGGTCTTGCCCGGCGGCAGCAGCCCCAGCACTGCGCCGCCCCCGCACGCCGCCGCCGCCGCGCCGCCCGCCCGCGGGCCCGGCCGACAGGCAGAGCTGTAACCGCCACCCGCTCCTCCGCCGCCGCTGCTGGCCCCGCCGCCGCCGCCGCCGCCGCCGCCGCCCGGCCGGCAGCAGAGCCTTTTCGCGGGAGGAGGCTGCTGTCCGCGCTCCGCCATGACCGCGCCGCTTCTAACCCGACAGCGGAAGTGCCGGGACCCTATAAACGGCACAAGGAAGCGCGACACGCACACGCCGCCGCGACGCCACGCTGCCATCTAGGGCCCGCCGCTCCTTGTATGGGCACAAGAGGTGGGGCCTTCGTCGTGACGTTGAGGCTGAGGCGGGGCACCGATAGGGGGACCTAGGGCCAAGGGCGGGGCCTATGCAAATCGCTGGGCTGAAACATAAATAGAGCACTCGGCGGACACGGGGGTAGCGGGGGCGGTGGGGTTGGGTGCCCGCTGGGTTGTGAGAATGTCAGGCTGCTGTGACGCGGGGGGCGGGGCTCAGGCGGGGTTCCCGGGGGAGGGGGCGGGCCGCCCGGCCCGGCCTAAGGTGGGTGGGTCTGCGCGCCCCCTGCCTACTCAACTACCCCCACCAATTCCCTGCCTCCCTTTGATGTCCAGCGAGGGAGGACGCGCGCCTCGTGGGTCGCAGCGGGGAGGGGAGGGGAGGTGGGAGGCGAGCAGGAGGAGGGGTCCGGGGTAAGTGGGGGGCGGGGCCCGCTAGTCGATGCCCCACCCCCCGTCAGAGCCTGCCCGCCGGGGGAAAAGCCTCTGGGCGGAGGAGGCGCTTTCAAAACAAAGAGATGCGGCATGGAACCCGGGGGACTGGGGTGGCTAGGCCGGCGGAGGAGGTGCGGCTGGGGCCGCCGGGCCGTCCGCTTCCCCTGCAGGCGGCCCGGAGGAACCCTCCCGCCCCCAGTCCGGGCCGCGGCGCCGGAGAAGAGGGGGGAGGCTGCGTCAGGCGGCTGTTTTTCCAGTCTACTTTTGCAGACCGAGGCGAAGGAGAGCACCGGCTCCGCCGCCCCTCTTCGCTGCGGCGCACCCGGCCCCGAGCCCCGCGTCTGCTCCGTCTCTGGTATCGTGCGGGCCAAAGTGTCCGAGAACGCGCAGAGCGCTCGGAACCTGTCCCGCCGCTGTGCGCCGCGCGTCTGGAGCTGGCGGCTGCCGCCCCGCCCTCGCGCTCCCGCAGCCCCGCGGGCGGGGAAGCCGGCCGGCCCGCCGGCGCGGAGCTGGGGAACTTGGCCGGGCCCCAGCCGCTGTTCCGCCGAGACCCCGCTCTAAGCCGGGGGCGGGGGGGGGGGGGGCTCGGGGTGGAGCTCGGGGTGGAGGGCGCACCGGGGCGGAGGGCACCCCCGGGTAGTGGATTTAGCGGACCCAGTTTTGCGAGCACACACCCTGCGGGCACGCGCGCAGAGCTCGGCCGACTGCAGACCGCGCGCCCGGGCCGCTCGGCGGCACACGGTGGCTGCGAGCGCGCGCAGTGCGCACTTGGGGCCGCGGCCAGCGGGGAGCCCCGGCGCTCGGGACGCACGTCGCGCTCCCTGCAGCCCCGGCGGCGCCCGGACGGCCCATCCGCCCGGGACGAGGCAGTATGGGCGGCGGGCGAGCGAGCGGAGAGCGCAGCTTGCCGGGGTCAGGACGAAGGCGAAGAAGCGAGTCCCGGGCCGATCCGGGAACGCTGCGGACATTGTTCTTCGCACTCTCCAGAGCTCGGTCTAATCTGGGTCCAAAACACAGACTTAATTACCACGTTGGAGACATCCTTACTCTTTGCCCCTGCCTTCTGTTTCTCCTGTAAACCGTGTCGCTGAAACCGTCGCTATTGTAGAAGATAAACCGTATCCCCCTTCACACTTTTGCATCTTTTAAGGCTATTGGCTGATACCCACCTGCCTGCCTCGTTGCCTGGATTTAAAGGAATAAGAGCGCTCCCGAGTTTTAAAGAAAATCGCCCACTCAGGGCCGAGGCCCCAGAGATCTCGAGCTCCAGGTCTTGGCTCTTCCCCTCTTCAGGCCTCACCAAGCCCAGGCTGCAGGTCCCCAGGGGACCTGATGCTGGCAGACTTTCCATAGCTGCCTTACTTGTTAGGAAAATTTTGGTGACATGATGTTTTTGTATATCCATCTGGTATTTTTCTGGGCACCTCCTCAATGCTTAGGAAAAGGCCTGGGTAGGAAACTGGAAGACTATCTTTATGGGCAAAAGGGAGGGAGAAGGTTTTTCTTCCAGTTGTTCTATTTTGGGGTTTCTTTAAAAAAAATAAAATTTTTTACATTTTTTAAAAATACAGGCAATAGAAGAAAGTAAGTAGAAAAGTAAAATTTGGGTTCCATTTTGTTCTCAAACACAGCCATGATAGGACTTCGGCATGTGTAATATTGTATAGATTACCAAGCACTTTCAAACACACGGAATCGCTGAACTGGAAAGTTAAAGGTGATAAAACTCATACCTCCAGACAGGGTGAGTGACTCAGGATCTTCCGCTAACACTCTTTCAGGTGTTAGTGGAAGAAATTAATTCATATTGAGCAGGAAAGTAGACACCTTTGGAGGTGCCTAATGTTTAGAGATCTTGATTTTGCATTGAACCAAAGAGACTGGGTTTAAGGCATCATCCTACATTGGAAGGATTTCATTTAACTCTCCGTTCAAAGATGAATCCAGAGCCACGACTCAGCCTAATCCAATTTTCCCTCTCTGCAGTCTCTTACATTGAGACCACCCTCTTTGAACTGTCCTCCTCTCTCTATAGTTTCCCTGACACTCTCCTATCCCTTCAGTGTCTCCAACTCATCTTTCTCTGCCTTTTTAGCTTTCTCTTCCTCCAAACTGTTTAATGTACACCCTGCCCTACAGCCTATGAGAGTCCTCTTCTCCATTTATAGTGGCCCACCCCTTGGAGAGTTTCCACTGTTCCCAGCGCCCAACTGTCGTCTCGGCTTCAGCTCGCTTATTTCTTTCTGGTGGCCAGCTCCCTTTTCCATTGCCACCTCAAACCCAAAGTACCACATTGCCCCAGAAACCAGGCTCTCTTCCTTCTCCAAGAATGTTATTACTGTTGCCACCTATTCATAGGCCCCTCAAATTTTTTCATCTTTGCCTTTGCCTGCAATTCCCTTGTAGGTTTACTTGCTGCATTATCTATTCCCAGCCCCTCTCACTCAGTTATTCCTCCTCTTCCCTCTGCGCAGCCTCCTCACTGGTGTGTCTGTATAACCCTTCCTCCTGCAAATCCTCCTCCCCCCAGCTGCTGTGCTTCCTAAAGTATAATTCTGATGGTGTCACCCTCCTGCTCAAGTCCCTTTAAATGACTCCCTGCCACCTACTAGGAAAAGTCCAAATTCAGATATAATGTTGACCAAACCCAACTTTCCAGCCTAATCTTCGACTAAAATCTAACAGAACTTCCAGTTCCCCAATAGGAATTTTGTTGTGTCCCATCAGGACTTCTTCCAGGTCCCCAGACGTCATCCCAACTTTCCCACTCTGCACGTTTGCTCAAGATGTTCCTGTTGCCTGTAAGAGAGACGTTCTCTCTTCCCTTATAACTTGTCAAATTCCTACCCTTCCTTCAAAGACTGGCTCAAATGCCATTTCCTCTGAGAAAACCCACCTGGATGTGTGATCTCTCTCTCCTTGAGCCACTCTAACACTTTGGATCTTTCTCGTGACATTTCTACCGTTCTGCCAAGGGTCACAGCTATGTTTACACTTGCTCAAGCCGTTCATCTTCTCTCTTTTCCCTGGTTAGAAACTCTCTGAGGGTTGGGATTACGCCTCAGCCATCTCTGTAGTCCCAGGTGCCCAGCACTGCACTGCAAGGCTTCTGTCTCCCCAGAGGTCAGCTATACTCATGAGTCAAGGAAGAAGTAAGTGACAGTATGTCATCTTTGGCTGGTACTTGTGCCACTCTCATTTTTGAGATATTTACAGTGTTTTTTTTTTCTGGTGTTCATAGAAGTCATTACTAAATTACTTATAATTGCCCTTTTCAAACAGGCTGCTACCCTAGAGACCAAATCAGGGCCAGAGGCCTCTGGTTATGCTCCAGTGTTTACCATTAGGCAATGGTAGGAAATCAAAGTACCGAAAGTCTACAGCTTCCCAAATGCAGTGACTCATCATATCGAATCACACCACGCCGCGTCGGCCAGTGTGGTCAGGAGCTAGGCTCTTAGGCAGACTTCATAAACAGGACTCCCAGCAGCTAAACTGATAGCCACCAAGAAGAGAGACACCCTCTCACCCAGCACCATAGCAATCACCTGGCCTATTGCAGTTGGATGCATCATTAGATGGATCGCTAAGGAATTTATTTGAAAGGAGCAGTGGAGTGCTGTCTAGACATGGCTTCTCTACCTGTCTTTAAGAATGAAAATTTGAATTAAATTCAATCAAGATGTATCAAATTCCTTGGGCAGTGGTTTTCAAAAAGAGATCCTTAGAGTGTCCCAGAGCATTGCAGGCAGTTTTGGAGCTGGGAACCAGAAATTGACACCCATTACTCCCCATGTGAGTCTTCTTTACACTCACTCTCCATGTGAATCTTCTTTGGTGGCAAGAACTTCACACAGCCCCAGCACCTAGGAGGAGGCCTGCAGAAGGAAAAAATGGCTTTGCCTCACCATTATTGCTAGTCATCTCAGCTAATTAAGAGAATAATTTTCCACTAATAGGAAGATTCCCAGATGTGAGAATTGGATTAGATCTAAGGAAGTTTTAAGTCATTTGAAGATAGACAGTTATTTCCACTTCCATGCTTTTCCTCATACTGAGATATACTTCTTATATTATAACCAAAGCCAACTATCTTCCCTGGGATACAATTAAATTGTTTAGAGAGAAAGAAAAGCCTAAAATAGCATAGTTAGCCTATGAATTGGGCTTATTCTCCCTTTCAGTGGAATGACAGAGAATTCTATGTGGTTAAAAAAGAATAAAGAATAAGATATTAGAGATGACACTTCATTAGGGCAAAATGTCCAATAACAGGGAAAAGTGTGAAAAGAATCTCCCTGGTCAATCATTTCCACCAAATAGATTCTTGGGCAAAATAAGAAGTGGGCAGGGAATGATCAACCCAGAATTGACTGATTTAAAACAATTGCTCTATCTTTGAAGAGCGGAAAATTTTTGATCCATTTCAACTTTGTTAAATTCCAGAAAATCAAACCACTGACATTTCACTATTATTGTTTAGAGGGTGGGCACAGATGCAGTGCTGGGTCTTTTATAATTAGTAACTCATGCGGTGCCCCAGTCCCTCTCCCTCCCCCCAACTCAGGCACAAGAAATGAATGCAGAAACTGAGGCTCAGAGAAGTTCACCAAAGGTTACTCAGCTCTAGTCCGGCCAAGCAGGGATTCAAGTCCACTCTGTCTGATGATAAAGCCAGAACTTTTCCCATTATCCAGTATTTCCCAAACTTGCCAGATCATAAGAATAGCCCTGTGTACTGTGACAAAAGCCTTTAAAATTACAATCTGGGTTTTTGAAAAATAAATCATTACATCTCAACTTACACAAAAATATCAGGTTGGCAATTTGCTTATAAATTTGTTTGCTTCAAATTTTGTAATTTGGACAATAATTCCCCCCTCGAGAGGTGAAAAGTGTTTGCTTTGATTAAATGTTAGATAACCTATGCTTGTTAACTTTGTTTATATTTTAGTGTAAATATAGTCTGTGTACAATTTCAGTATTGTGGAAACTGACCAGAGTATTATCCTTCTGCTATTCATTCCAATCCAAAATGCAGTGGTGAAGGTCTCATCAAATGAAACCATCTCAGAACTGGAATGTTTAACAAGCCTCCAACATGACTTAGAACCTAGTGATAGCCAAAAGAAATAGGAAATGCCACATTAATGTTAGCTTTTAGTCCTTCCCAGTTTTATAACTGTAACTTTTTAAAAAATTTTTATTGGAGTATAGTTGATTTACCATGCTGTGTTAATTTCAGGTATACAGCTAAGTGAATCAGCTATACATATGCATATAGCCACTCTTTTTTTTTTTCTTTTTCTTAAGATTCTTTTCCCATATAGGCCATTACAGAATACTGAGTAGAGGTCCCTGTGCTGTATGTACAGCAGGTCCTTATTAGTTGTCTGTTTTATATATACTAGTGTGTATATGTCAATCCCAATCTCCCAATTCCGCCCCCCCTTATCCCCTGGTAACTGTAAGTTTGTTTTCTACATCCATGACTCTACTTCTGTTTTGTAAATAAGTTAATTTGTACCCTTTTTTTAGATTCCACATATAAGTGATATCATATGATATTTGTCTTTCTGTGTCTGACTTACTTCACTCAGCATGACAATCTCTAGGTCCATCCATGTTGCTGCAAATGGCATTATTTTGTTCCTTTTTATGGCTGAGTACTATTCCATTGTATATATGTACCACATCTTCTTTATCCATTCTTCTGTTGATGGACATTTAGGTTGCTTCCATGTCCTGGCTATCGTAAATAGTGCTGCAGTGAACATTGGGGTGCATGTATCTTTTTAAATTTTCTCCAGGTATATGCCCAGGAATGGGATTGCTGGTCATATGGTAGTTCTGTTTTTAGTTTTTTAAGGACCCTCCATACTGTTCTCCACAATGGCTGTACCAATTTATATTCCCACCAACAGTGTAGGAGGGTTCCCTTTTCTCCACACCCTCTGCAGCATTTATTGTTTGTAGATTTTTTGATGATGGCCATTCTGACTGGTGTGAAATGATACCTCATTGTAGTTTTGATTTGCATTTCTCTAATAATTAGTGATATTGAGCATCTTTTCATGTGCTTTTTGGCCATCTGTATGTCTTCTTTGGAGAAATGTCTATTTAGATCTTCTGCCCATTTTTTGATTGGGTTATTTGTAACTGTAACTTTTTAGTAAGTATTTTGTTAAGATTGTCACATGATAGACACAGGGATACTAATTGAAAAATGTAAAAAGTATTTACTTCCATATTTATTTACCCATGTCAACTGGAAAAAGAACTCCCAGTTTTAAACATTGAAAAAGTAGCACTATAGGAAAATCTTAACTTAGAAAATTAATGATTTTCTCAAAATTACATCAATCTACCAGTTCACTCTTTGCAGATATCTCTGGGAGATGAGATGGCAGGAGAAGAACACATTTAAGATATTAAATACTACAGTATAAACATATTCTCTAGGGAGACAAAAGATGCACTGATGTATCTGCAGAAAATGTCATCCCCCAAATCATTTCACAAACACATAGCATGAGCATTTTCCAAAGTGATCAAACAGTATTTTATTCAATCTCATTCCCAGCTGGAGGAAGTAAAGACATACAATTCCGACAACCAAGTAACTTTAGGGGGCACCTTATGCCTAGAAAAAGATTATTTGCGTTTAAGAGACAAGCATGAAAATTAAAGTTAAAAAAGTGAAAGCCAAACTTTGTAATGTATTTATTAAGGGCATTTTATCACCTACAATATTTTTAAATATTCAAGAACTCATTCCTTGTCAAGAATAGCATCATGACAATTCAGATGTGAAGTGTCACTTCCAATGACTTTGTTCAAACCCAGAATTAAATATCTTGTGAAATGAAGCAGTCTCAGCAGAAGCTGGTGTGTCAGATATTTTTTCAACCTGAAATCTATATTAACTAACACCTCCACAGAACCACACTACAATAAAATCATGGTTATGCAGAACTGTTAGAAGAACCATCTTGAATAGAAAATTTTCCAAAAACACTGAAGATTTCTTTCTTAAGTATCAAAACTTTTAAAAAAATCTTAACCCCGTAGGCTAGAAACCTTCTAATGCGATGTACTTCCTTGACTTCTTCAGCATAAAGTCTCACTATAAACACGATGATGTCCTCAAGAGCACCTAAGGCATGCAAGACAGTTTTTCCACAACTAAAATTTGCAGACTGCTTTCATTCTTTCTTTCCTTTCTTCCTTCCTTCCTTTCATTTTTATTTAGTTTTTAGTTGTTTTTTTTTTTTTTTCCCCTCAGTTTTTTTGAGGGAAGAGAGTCTCCTCTCTTCCTGTACGGTCTCTTCCTCTACAGTTTGCTGTGCCCTGTTACTTTTCATTATTGTCATATAACCCCATCCTGCCTCCCTTTCTGAATGGTTGCTTCCCATTTGCTGTGGCTTTGGAGCCCAGAAAACCCACTTGTAAGAATTGTGGGTGAAATAAAAATCAACTAATTTCTTAATGAGGACATCCCCTCCGGTTAACATATGCACAGTCTGTGCCACATTTATTTTGGCTTCTTGCAGACTTCCTGGATCCCAGGTAGGTCGCAGATAAAGGGAAGGTTATTAGATGGTCATACTCTGGCTTTTGAAGAGTTAATACAGGATGATAATTGAAATTCACCATGATGGCTCTGAGGTGCCTATTGAATGCCTGTACATAAAATATCTTGAGTGTGATTTATGTTTAAAGTCTTCACAACATTATAATGCTTGGAAGCTTGGTGGTTCACCTCGGGAATTTATGACAATATCCTGACGGATCTCAGATGAACCAGAAGCTGCCATTCCCAGATCACACCCAAGAAGGGCCTGTCGTGCATCCCTGTCGCAGCCCGAGTTCACCTGGAGTGAGGAGGTACGGGGAGCAAATCCTCAAGGAGCCTGCCCAGTGAGACTCAGGGCTGTGCGCTGGGAACCCCCTGGTTTCTGCTCACCTCTGCAGCTGGCCTTGCCCCACGTTCATTCCCCTCGCTCCCTGGGGTTCAGCCAACACAGGCTGCTCAGGCCTGCTTTCGGTTCCTTGAACACTTGAGGCACACTTCCCCCAGAGGGCCTTTGCCCAAGAGTTCCCACTGCCTGGAATGCTCTCCCTCCCCAGGCCTGGCAATCACTGCCTACTTTTCTCCTACTCAGCTTAATCATACTTCCTTAGGAAGGCCAGGCCACTCTGACAGGTCACTTCTGCCTGTTACATCCTCTTGTAATTAATGTACTTCCCCAGGAACCTTTCTAGAGTTGTAATTTTTCATTTAGTTGCCTGTAGGACAGATTACCTAGAAAATAGTAGGTGCTCAATAAGTATTTGTTCATTCCGTGGACGGGAGAGAGCAGGGGCGCATCAGGCAGACTGGCCTCCTCATTGTAGTTAACTTCATGACCTGCCAGCAGAGCAGTGTCCAGCATCTTACCTTCACTTGAATGCTGCCAAGGCCCATGGGTCTCTCCTTCCGTTTCAAGAAGAGAATAAAATCTACTCCATGAACATGCAGCCGCATGCCGTGAGGCTATTGCTACTGCATTCTGGACATCATGGCATTATTCCAAGCAAAGAAATAAGAAGATCTTCCCAAATAAACTTCAAAAGCTTTGCCACACTGTTATAAACATGCTCCCTTTAACATCTGTCTTTCGTTAATTCTATTTTTCTGGATTTCATCTCAAATTTTGGCAATTTCAAGTGTTCTGGTTACCATGGAAAGAGGAAACAATGATCTCTTAGAGATTAAGAGGGGGAGAATATCCACTTTGGGGGTTTCTAGAGTATCCCCCTTTGATAGTATTTGTGAATTGAGAGAATGTTGATTTGGAGGCAATGCTTCTGTGACATCAACAAATATTTATTTTTGTGCCTATAATGTGCCAGGCATTGTTCTCTGACAGGAACTCCTCCACTTTCAAACTGTTACATTAAAGATAGGTATGCCCTCTCCAGGGGCTCTTGGGTTTATCCTTAAGACAGTTCAAAGTTCAAATTGCTGAGCATGAACTATTAGCTCTAAGTGAGAACCTTTCCTTCTTTCCTCTGAGCATCTTCACAACACTTCAGATAATTTGTAAGTTCTTCCTGAAACATGGGAAACTTAGGTTATGAATAACCATAATATATACATTGTCAATTTTATCTTTTCTTCCACTATTTCAGAGGTAGGTAAAAATTTCTTAACTTTCAGAGCAAGAAATAAACATTAGATGTTGCCTCTTTTTTGTTGTTGTTCTGTAGTCTTAATAGCTGTAGTCTAAATAGTTATAGTCTTAATAATTAAGTCTTCCACAGAAAGCTTGACCAGTAATAACTGAAAAAATTTAAAAATCTAGAAAGGAAGAAAATAGTTTACTTGTCTTCTGAAAAGGCAAATACCCCCACAATGTTACATCCTCTAAGAAAGGCTTAATTTCTTTTAGACTTTGAATTTAGAACCTATGTGTGTATATATAGCTCTGTAAGACTTGGTTTTTAACACATTATATAATATCTTTTGTTGTAATTTTCCATCCCTTGTCACCAGAAAGCTTCCGAGTTCCCTGAAGGACAGATATGGGTGATTCTAACACTAACTCCTGTCTCGTTTCTGTGTGGAAGCTGGCCTGCTGCCTCTCCCTCTCCATCTAAGGTGTCATCCTCCTGTAAGGCATCCATCTCTACTTCCCCACCCTACCCTGACTACTTTTTTTGCCTATAATTCTGGCTTTAGGAATATCCAGAGGAGGCTTCTATCTTAAAAGTGTGTTTGAGCAAGGGCAAGCCTCCAGACTACAGTTATTCCTCTCAACTTATAATTCAACCATTGGAGATGTAGTTCTTTTGGACCTTCATGAGCCCCCAGTTGAAAAATATCACTATACCATGAAGGGCTAAGACTTGAAGCCACTATCAATTTATAATCCCAAGGGATTCGTGAAACTGCCTGAGTGCCAACCCCTCTGCCACTTCCCACAGAAAATTAAATTGAGAACAGGCCCTACAGGATGGTGGGGATGTAGGTGGGGGGTGCTGAGTGAACTTCACTAATTTCACAGTGTTACCTTGGGTTTCACACTCTTTAATGCATGGCTCTCTTTGAATTTTCCTTTGTTTTTCTTTTTTTCCCCCATCTTGTTCCACCTTTGTTCCTCCTGCCTAGGTTTATCTGTGTGTGCAAACATCTGTATACATCCCCAGGTCTGTCTTTGTCGTGACACCGACTTGTCTAACAGTGTAACCATAAAAAATTAATTCAGATTCCTTGTTGGATGATTTAAGTATTTTCAGCTTCATGAACAGCTAATCACCACACAATGGATTACTCAGCCAGGGTTTGAAATATGCCTTCAAGGTGGCTAGACTAACTGGAATGATCATGTAAGGGGACTTCAGGAGGGTATCATATACACATAGCTATTATGTCTCTGTAGAAACATGTGTTTGCCTATGTATTGTCTGTGCATGTTCTTGGCAGATCCCCTTTCTCCTCCTCCGTTCCCTGCCCCCACCCCAGCCTCTGTCAGGTCTGCCTACAGATCCCTCAGTCTCAAAGCCTCGCGGAGAGAAGAGCTTATTCAGGTCCAGCAGTGTCCTGAGGAGTGTCCCAGTGTACCCGCAGGGGAGGCAGACAGGCCACCTGTACCCCAGCAGGGTCCAGAGTCAGGCTGGGAGGTAAAAACGCCCAGCTGGAAGGCTTGGAAAGGTGCCACTGGGGACACAGCCAGGTATCTTGCAACCTTCAGAAGATGCTCCTCGTGCCCTGCCCTAAGGGACAAATTAGCATCAGAGTCGGAAGTGTGACCCTGGAGCCAAAGTTTTATGTGGGCTCTCTCTGCCGTCACCGAGAAGACTCTGGTGGGTATGGGGGCTGGTTGGCGTGTGGGTTAGGTCAGGATGAGCGATGATCAGACCCTCCCCCACCGCACAGATCCCCCGCTCCGATGCTAGCTTTGAGCAACTAAAGTCAGCCTGGCCAGAGTGGCAGCAAGGTGGAGTAGGGTGCTGGGTGCAAGCCTCTGCTCCCACATGAGACTCCTGTTTTTGCAAGCCTGGCACAAACCACTGGCCACACAAAGCGCTCTGTGGGCATGACTAGCCCTGTTTGCCCTGGACAGGGACTGTGGTCAATGGCTGGTTGGATTTGTCAGGTTTGCTCTCAACATTTGTCAATGACCATTGTCAGGTGTTGCTAGGGTTCAGGAGAAAGGCTTCAACTTCATTGGCTGAGCAGCTGTATTCAGTAACCAATCCAAATGCTGTGCCTGGGGACGGGGACTCGACATGATAGAGCAGTATCAAGCACAGGCAGACACATTCCCGGTACTAATAAGGCGTCTGGAAAAATGGAATTACAGTGTGTCGGAGTGCAGCAGTCCTGTGCCCCTCGACAGCTCCAGCCCTGGCGTGGTTGTTGCAAAATGTTACAGCCTCAAAGTCATTCCCACTGATTGGAGGATATCAAGATTTCAAAACAGGGGAGTAGCAATTGTAAGGAGGAAGTAAAACTCCTTGCTCATTGTGTTTTACAGCCTTCCTTAGTAAAACTGCTGAATTGTAATTTAAAATATTCCACCCTTTCAAATAAATTAAGTGCTGTCCTTAAAAACAGGAAATGAGAGAGGCGCACACGTATTGTCAACTAAACATTCACAGACCTAGTACCACAAAGGAAAGCTGAAAATCACAGAACAGTCCTATGAATTCACTTTAGAAGGATGACAACAGGGGTCACCACCAAGGGAGACGTTTGACTCTGGCAGTGTACTCTTGCGCTGAAACCTGAATGCTAATTAGGAAACAAATGAAAGACAAACATCAGCCTGAAGGGAGATTTGGATCTTGCATGATTGTGGATATTCTGAGATTCAGATAAACCTTATGATACTAAGGAAAGTTAGAGCGTACTTGTTGGTAACAATAGCTGAACCCTCCCTTCTGAAAATATAACTGCCAGTCCGCCAGATGTTCCTGCAGAACTCTGGCAATATATCAAAAGCAAACAGAATTATCCTGCCTGAAAAATAAATTAAGCTTCTGTACAGTTCTGATTTTCCATTCAGTTATCAATATAATCACCAAACTTTAGACTTTTTATTGTCAGTTTCTTTTCAGTCACAAGAAAAGTTTTTTTAGTCTTCTTCCATATCATGCCATGCCTCTCCCTTTGCTCTCAGACCTGTTCCTTAGAAAGATGCAGTAGCCATGCAAGAATACTAGTGGAAGAAAGGAAAGAAGGAAGGAAGGGAGGCAAGGAAGGAAGGACGAAAGGAGGGAGGGAAAGAGAAAGGAAGAGAGGAAAGAAAGAAGAAAGAGGAGGAAAGAAGATACATCAATGTATGTTTCCCGTGGGTCCCATTCCCTATTATTCATTTCCCCTTTCCAACCCAGACTCTTCCGCTCTTTGAGGACCCTACATCCAAGCCAAGGAGCTTGAGCTTAGTTTCAGACTGAAACAGTGTTTCAGGATTCTGCATTTTACTTTATATACATTTTGAAGTAGCTCAAAATGAGAAAAAGGAATAAGATTCCAAAACTGAGCTTTGGACAATTTCATCTTCCACGTCCATCGGTATAAAGAAGAATATGCATGAGGAGAAAATGATCGTGGGGAGGGTTGGCAATAGGCTTTCCTTACAGAAAATGCAGCTTCACAAACCCCCCACCAAATTCCGCATTAACTTTACCCACACAGGCCAGTGGGACCCACCCAGCTCACTCTGCCCAAGGTCCTCTTGTGTCTTAATGGAGACACTGTAATAGCAGGAATCACTGTTCCAAAGGGGAGGAAATTTAGTATTTTGGGTTCATTTTGTTGTTTGTTGCACGTGAGGCTAAATGCAGATATTTGTGCTGTTGGCAACATCTTAGGAAGTGATTTAACCCACTTACATAGCCAGGCATAATTTATCATAATTTATGTGGCCCTGTGACTTTAACCCTATCTGTTTCTCCCTTCTGATTATTTCAATCATGTTTGTGTATTAATTACTTAGGGCATCACTTTATTATTTCAGTGGCTCTGAAGTCCTACTTTATTTTTCTAACTCAGAACCTAGCTTTCTCTCATCCTGACCTTATCTGCTCTCTTCAGGAACAGATCCAGGAGCCCAGAAAAACTTACCACCCACATCTACTCTTCATAATCAAGTAATTGGATGAAGACAGGTAAGTTAGGAAAGTTATCCTAGATCCTGTCCCGGCCTGGCAGGCACACCCACACAGTCATCGCTGTGAGTATTCTCCAGGGTTAGTACTGCCCAGGGCTTTGCAAATTGGTGTTCTCCCTCCACAGTTTATATTTCAAGATAGCTTCCAATGAGAATCATATAGTCAGAAACCAAAATGGTAGGTTATAAAAACCTACCGGATCAGTGAAAAACAAAAATTTAACTGCTAATTTCAACCTATAATCAAACAGTAAAAGTCATCCATTTAACTTACATCCCTTTCTTTTCCTGAATCACAGTCTCTAATAAAGGGGAAATTTTGTTTAATGATAAAAAGTAGAAGCAAAAGGCCCAGAATAACCCACAGCTAAATAAGCAGCTGTAGAACATTAATGATCATTGGGAGAAACTGAAATCGGAAAGGGAGAGACAGGCAAGGGAGTTGACATGAAGTTTGAAAGACCACATTCAGCCTGCATCCTCAAGAAAGTGTCTAAGAGAAAGTAGGCCAGAACAACAATGAAGGTAGGGTGAAAAAAATGAGACTTTAGTTTTCAAAATGTCATGTCCGTATTGAGTGTCCCTTTGGTCCAAATGAGAAACAAAGGGAGAAATCAAACAGCTTCACTGACAAGAAGAGCAGCTGGCAAAGAGTCAGGGGTAAAATCTTGGGGAAAGTTTCAGTGTGCAGCCTAAGAACAGGTGGGAAGAGTCCTTTCAGCTGGTCTCTGTTTCTCCTGCTTTGCTCACTGCTCACTATCTCCCCTTTCAATCTGCTCTTAATTTTACCCCATGCCATCGCTCACACCTGGCTCTCTGTGGATTTCTTTTCGTTGTTGTTTAAACCTTTCTGGGGAAGACTGTTCATTCATTCATGCCATACATTCAAACCATTTAAGATGTGATGTTTCAATAACATGTGATTAATTTATGAGAAGACACTGATGATGCTCATACGCAGAAGGCCTGACTTGATTCCATAACAATGCCATGACCAGGTGGCTTTATTGGTGGTGACTCTGTCCAGCATCAGAACGGAAGGCTTGTTATTATAAAGCACAGTGGAAAGGGAGGTCTAGACTTTGCTTCATTCTCTGGGATGTTCTTGAGAGTGAATGTTGACAGATCACCATGTTTTCCTTAGTTGTTCCCAATATGTACATAAGTGGATGGTTGTTTTTTTTTTTTTCTTTTTTTTTTTAAGAACTTTTATTGAGATACAGTTAACAGACAATAAACTGCATATATTTAGAGTGTACAATTTGGTATTTTTTTTCTTATTAGTAAGGTATATGTGGCAATCCCAGTCTCCCTATTCATTCCCCCCCCAACCCTCCTCACTTTCCCCACTTGGTGTCCATATGTTTGTTCTCTACATCTGTGTCTCTGTTTCTGCCTTGCAAACCGGTTGATTTGTACCATTTTTCTATATTCTGCATATATGTGTTAATATACGATATTTTTCTCTTTCTGACTCACTTCACCCTGTATGACAGTCTCTATGTCCATCTATGTCTCTACAAATGTCCCAGTTTCATTCCTTTTTACAGCTAATATTCCATTGTATATATGTACCACATCTTTTTTATCCATTCATCTCATAAGTGGATTTTTTTTAGTCAAATACGGCTATTACAATGAACCCAGTGAAGCTTTGAATTTCCTTGAGCCTACAATAGATTTTAGAAACACCATTTATTAAGATCAATGTGCTTTGTTTAGGTCACTGAAAGCCATAACCATAAAAGAAAAAAAATTGATAAATTGGACTTCATTGAAATTAAAAATTTTTCATCAAAAGAGACCATTAAGAAAATGAATGGGCAAGCCATGGACTGGAAGAAAATAGTTGTGAAACGTAAACTTGACAGAAGACTGATAGCCACAACGTATAGAGAACTCCTACTCAGTAATAAAGACAAAAAAAATTGCTTGAATGGATAGAGGATTTGAAAAGGCATTTCACAAAAGAAGATGTATGAATGGCAAATAAGCACACGGTGACGTGTTCAATGTTCTTGGTCATTAGGAAAATGGGAATTAAAACCACGAGATGCCACCACACACACCAGGATGCCAATGCTAAATGCAAGCAAGGATGCAGAGCAACTGGAACTCTCATCCATTGTTGATGGGAGTATTAAATGGTACATCTGTTTTGAAAAAAGAAAGCAGTTTCTTTAAAAACTAAACATACACCAAAGACATATATCACATGATATCACTTATATGTGGACTCTAAAAACAAAAATGGTACAAATGAACTTATTTACAAAACAGAAACAGGGAGGGGGTAGGAAGAAAGAGAACCCAGGTCCCTGCCTCAGCCTTCAGCAGAGCTGGCTTATCGTCCGCCTCCTTGTAGTTGCTCGTCTCCAAGAGCTGTTACCTTGCTCATCTGGAGAGGCAAGATGCAAGAGATCCTGCAAGACACGTCTACCCCTTCACTGCTTTCCCAAGGGAACTTGGAGAGGAGAGAGTCAGGTGTTAGAGGAAAGAGAAAAGTATTCCTATCCAAAGCCCTGGCCTTAAAGAATGCTACTAAGTAGCTACTCCCAAGTTTTCAGCCTTGTTACCTGGCTAAGGTATCCAAGCCAGACAGGGAAAAAGAAAATGGAGTTGTCCTCACCCTGGGGACAGGGTAGAAGAGGGTGGTGTGTATAGGGAAGGGCCAGATAGGCAACTTCCTTTGACCTGTGTGCATCTGGCCTGGAACTCGTGTACACAAGAGCTGGTTTTTTGTTTGTTTGTTGCCATCCTTCATCTTTTGCCATTTCTCCTATCAGAGAATGTAAATCATTTTAATGTTAGGCCAAAATAAACAACCTGTAGGGTACATATGTTGTCAAAAAAGGTAAAGCAGTGCATGCCAAACCAAACTAAAATGACTGGATTATCTGCTACTTGGGTAATCAGGTTCACAGAAGATTGGGACAAGAAACTGCAGTTTATTGAGGACATTTCAGCTCCTCCTACCACCTCAGCAGGCCTTTGTCTAGACTCTCCTCTTACCTTTGTGCCTTGACTGTGGTGCTTTGTGCCAAGCTGCTTTGGTTGGTAAAACATAATATGGAACAAAGGATCCGCTGAAGTGAAAAAAAACAAAACACAAAAAAACAGAAACAGACTCACAGACTTAGAGAATTAATTTATGGTTACCAGGGGGGAAAGTAGAAGGGAGGGAGAGACTGGCAGTTTGGGATTGACATATACACACTGCTATATTTAAAATAGATAACCAACAAGGACCTACTGTAGAACACAGGGAACTCTGCTCAATATTCTGTAATAACCTAAATGGGAAAAGAATTTGAAAAAGAATGCTTACATATATATGTATAACTCAATCACTGCTTAACACAATGGTGTTAATCAACTATATTCCAATATAAAATAAAAATTAAAAAAAAAGCTAAACATAAACCTGCTCTGTGATTTAGCAGTTACACAAGTAGTTTTTTCCCAAGGGAAATGAAAGCATGTGTCTATAAAAAGGCTTGTGTAAGAATGTTCCCAACAACTTTATTCACAATAGCCAAAAACTGGATACATCCCAGGTGTCCAGAGGAATGACCATACAAACTGTGGTATCGTCACACAATGGAATACTACTCAGCAATATGAAGGAATGAACTACTGCCACACAGACTAATGCGACTCAATCTCAAAGACAGTATGCTGAGTGAAAAAAAGCCTTACAGGGAGTTTTTTCTATTTGATTCCATTTTTATATGAAATTCTAGAATAGGCAAAACTAATCTGTAGTGAAAAAAATCAAAACAGTGGTTGCCTCTGGGAAGGGCGGTAGGGACAAGGAGTGCAGAAAAGAGGGAGGAAAATTTCTGGGGTGATGGTGATGTTCTATGTCTCAATAGGGCTTTGGGTACATAGGTATACATTTGTCAAAACTTGGAAAGTATACACTTAAGGTTTTACATTTCATTGTATATGAATTTTATATCAAAAGAAAAAAGTAAATATCAAACTGAAGTTTTTAGGTGGAAGTTGGTTCATGCCTGCCTTTTACTTCTCAAGGCAGGAGAAAGGTAAGAAGGATGAATGGAGGAGGGATATATAGAAATGTGATAAAGCAGCAGGAGTACAATGTTAATGGTAGACTCTACAATTCAATGGTGGTATGTGGGTATTCACTGTAAAATGCTGTGTAAAATTTTGTGTATATTTGGAAACACTCATAGTAAAGTACTGGGGGAAAAGTCAAGGTGCTGGTCTTAACCATGGACCCTCTTCAGTTATTTGTTAGATTTAAATGCTCTATCTTTGAATATTTATGTTAGATTATAAATACAGAAGATGAAGGCTTGCGTTTATAAGAATCTCATACCTGACTTCTTTTTCTTTTCAAATCTAGTCTTTCATACGTTTTATTGTAGCAGACAAAAGAAGCCAGGAAATGGTTATGAGAGGAAGGGATGGGGAGAGAGCTGTGACTGTACAAACAAAACAAAACAAAAAAATACTCCTACTGTAAAATATTGAATATCAAGAGCAGGCAAGCACTTCAGACTTGTAGAATCAAGAAATTAATGAAAGCACCAAGACTGTATCCTCAGAACCACTGGGGAATGATAATTACAGACAGTATTTCTGGAGCAGACACATAACCTTGATTCCCAGGATACCCCCTAAAGCACTCTAATAGTATGCTATTTGTGGAAGGTTTTTCCACCTTTAATAACAGGGAAATGATGTTAGAAGGAAAGAAATCCCTTATTTAGCCACTAGGGTGTCATTACTGAGCCCCAGTTGAAGGCCCCTTTAAAAGCATCCATATGGTAAAAGAACATGTTTCCCCACGAAATCAAAACTGAGTACATCTGAGGCTTCTGAACATCTTTTTTCTTGGATCTTAAAATGGATTTGTGCATATTTGTGAAAAAAAATTTTATGATGTGCTATCTTCCAAAGTGAATGGTTATTTATAATTCATAAAAGACCTGAGCACAGGAAAATTCTTCCCTTTTATTAGCCCTGTAAAGTTAGACTAGCTGATCTTTTAGTACATATTACAGACATCAAATTCTCCATATGGTTGAAGTTTCTCTCCTCAAACTAAATGCAAAGAAGCAGTGCTACTGGAGCTGTTGTTCAAAAGCTGGTGGGGTCCACGTCTCTTTTGATTAAATGTTAAATAAACAAAAAATCACTCTCAGAGCCAGTCTCTAAAGACACAGAAGGGACAATACTTGGAATGCTAAACATGCTTTTTAAATCTTGCACAGCCTCTGTAAAGTACAACGGCATATTTTTAAATGGATTTTTTTCTGTTCCCAACATTTAACCATCATCTTTGGACAGAGCTGCCACATCATTTCCTTTCAGCTGCTGCTGGCTGCTTGTGAGTCATGGTACAGGTTGATGAGCTGAAGTGACTTCAGTCAAGGAGTATGGGCACCAAGGATATGGACCCATCACAGGCAGTCCTGGTGCCAAGGGCTCTCACCCAGCTGCACCTGTACATCCCCATCATGATATCACAGAACGTTACTTCCTTCAAAGAATCCAGCTTTCTTAGCTCACCCTACCAGGGTCACATCCACCTCGGTTAGTGGCGTGCCTCAGACCCACATCAGAGAGTTTCGCAGAATTTTTAGAGATCGAATTTCAATCTGAAAATAACACGTGGTTTTGTTTTCTTTGAAGTTCCTTGCCCTCTAATATTCCAGGTGAGCCTTTTAACCTCTGGTATAGAACTATCTGGAGATAGAAACTCTTTCTGTGTCCTGACTTTTAAATACCTTCACTTAAAATATACATTGCTAACTGCCAAACACAAAAAGCCAACTCACTTACAGGACAGGATCCTTGGTCAGAAAGGATTGCCTCACCTTGCAGGGACAAAGGATGAAGGATTCAAATGCTTTATGAGCAAGTTTTTTGTCACCTTATGCTGCCTGACTCAGAAGATAAGAATAAGGAGATCTCAGCCTCTTGATGTCATGCCAGCTGCACTGTGTAGTACCAACAGTGGGAATGGAAAAGGCAATATTTATTCTGAGGGCCCTGACAACATCATCATTAAGTCATTTGTCCACTCCTAAGTGGTTTGCATTTTCCAAGATCCAGAGAGAGAGAGGCCCATGAGCTGTAATTCTAGGCGTTTTTTTCCCTTTCTACCCACATTCTTATTCAACATATCTAAGCACTGTTTGGAAAAGCTAGATAGTCGACAAAACCAAATATGCAATATGCTATCATATGTTTTAGTTTAACACTTTCAGAATTTACTTCCCTATCACATAAATGATATCTTTCAAGTTCTTCTTCCTCATCATCTGCCACCCCAAACACTAAATCATTACATAACAGAAACGTTACTCAATTATCTACTGTGTCATATCCCTTGCTTCCTCCCTCCATCCATCCAACCATCCATGCTACAAATATTCCTTGAGTATTTACCATGTGCCAGTCCCTATGGTGGAGATGTAGACATGAGTAATTCATAACCTTGGCCTTCAGGAGCTTCCAGTCATCTTCCAGCATTCCAGAAGGTGCTCTCCTCTGTATCTCCCGTGCCTTCACTGAACAGTTAACTTTCTGCTGTTATTTCCTCAGAGCAAGAAAACAGGAGCTCTTACTCTGCCCAGATAATACTCCTAGGTTCACGAACTTTGTCCACCCTATTTTGTCTGATCGCCACCCTATCCTCTGAAACCCAGTACACGGTCAGTCATGAGAGAAACTAACCTTTACTGCAGTGGGAGCAAATTCCAGGACATTGCTTGGATAAGACACTGGATAATGTCAAATACTCACTTTGCAATTTTAAAATTTGAACAGTCACTGCCAAGTACAGTGTATTTAATTTTCTCTCTCCTTTCTAGGGCACTGACCCCCTCCTTCAGAACTGGACCTTTGGGGTTACAATTCATCTGGCTAATTCACTCCAATCTACCCTTCAGTCCAATCATCTTTCTGGTTTCCAGAGATAAATCATGGGATCTTTCCTTTTGGGAGGCCCTAAGTGTGGCTTTCTTATCCATCATTCACTGAGCTGTATCCTTTTAAATACTGTTGTGCTATTTTTTTTTTTTTTGAGGGGGAGGGGAACTGAATTGGAAAGAAACCTGGGTTGGGGAGAGGATGCCAGGAAGACACCCAAGGCTTCCCTTTATGCTGCATCCAGCCAAACCCCCGACCAACTCTAAGGTTTGTTTATGACATTTCATAAGCAGACCTAACAAGCTCCTTTGGCAATATTCCTTGAAGAAGTTGCCATCTCCCAGGACAAGGCCAGAGCTTCCCAGTCTGCCTGCTGTAGCTCACCAAGGCTGGTTTCCAGGTATGCAAATGCATTACAAGTGGATCAAAGATGTGGACCTTCTCAACCCAGAAGCTGATAAGAGATCTAGAGAGGTGACCAAACATGGTGCTCCCATTCACCTATGGGTCAGAAATTCTGGTCTGCCATGAATCCCATGCTGGCACTTGGTGCAGAGGTCTGCTCCAGTCCTGGAGACATAGCCTTATCCTCAAAAGCCCCCAACCTTCCAGGCCAGGTTCTCTCTCACCCCTCATTCCACTTTGCCCTGCACCAAAGTTTACCACTTCATGCTGCTCTTCTGCCTGGTGTTTATGACCATCCCTTTGGGTACCACTAGCCTGGGTTTTCCAAGCATCTTCACCTTCGGTCCCCTTGGCCCAGCAGGTTCAACAGAATATAATGCCAGCCACTTATGTAATTTAAAATTTTCTAGTAGCTACATTTTTTAAAGTTTAAACAGGTAAAAAAAAATTTGGCATCCAAATTTGTTTATTTTAAACAGCTTTATTGAGATATAATTCACATACCATACAATTACCCATTTAAAGTATACAATTGAGTATATTCAGAGTTGTACAACCAGCACCACAATCAATTTTAAAACATTTTCATCACCCCTTAAAGAAATTCCATATCCATCAGCACTCACTTCCCACTTCCCTCCAAAACCCCAAGCCCTAAGCAACCAACCATTTACCTTCTGTCTCTATGGATTTGCCTCTTGGCTCTCTCATATAAGTGGAATCAAACTATGTGTGGCCTTTTGTGTCTGGCTTCTTTCACTTAGCAATGTGTTTTCAAGGTTCACTCACGTTGTAGCATTCACTTTAATCATAAACTTTATTTAATCCAATCTGTCCAAAATATCATTTCAACACATAGTTGATCTTAAAAATGATAAATGATTTTGCATTCTTTTTTTCCATACTAATTCTTTGAGCTCTGGTGTGTATTTTACTCTCAGAACACATCTCAGTAAGACCAGCCACACTGCAAGTACCCAATAGCCACATGTGGCTAGTGGCCATTGCATTGGAAAACACAGCCCTAGCCAGAGTCCTTTCCATTACTCTTTTTTTTAATTAAGAACTTTTATTGAGATACAGTTAACAGACAATAAACAGCATATATTTAGAGTGTACAATTTGGTATCGCAGTCTCCCAATTCATCCCCCCTCAACCATCCCCGCTCTCCCCACTTGGTGTCCATGTGTTTGTTCTCTACATCTGTGTCTCTATTTCTGCCTTGCATTTCCTCTTTCATAGTTGTTAGCATTTGCCTTATGTATTGAGGTACTCCTATATTGGGTGCATATATATTTATAATTGTTATCTCCTCTTCTTGGATGGTTCCCTCAATCTTTATGTAATGTCCTTTCTTGTCTCTTGTAACATTTTTTATTTTAAAGTCTATTTTATCTGATATGAGTATCGCTACTCCAGCTTTCTTTTGATTTCCATTTGCATGGAATATCTTTTTCCATCCCCTCACTTTCCATCTGTATGTGTCCCTAGGTCTGAAGTGGGTCTCTTGTAGACAGCATATATATGGGTCTTGTTTTTGTATCCATTCAGCCAGTCTGTGTCTTTTGGTTGGAGCATTTAGTCCATTTACATTCAAGGTAATTATCGAGATGTATGTTCCTATTACCATTTTAATTGTTTTGTTTTTGTTTCTGTAGGTCCTTCTCTTCTCTTATGTTCCCCGCTTAGAGAAGTTCCTTTAGCATTTGTTGTAGGGCTGGTTTGGTGGTGCTGAATTCTCTTAGCTGTTGCTTTTCTGTAAAGCTTTTGATTTCTCTGTCGAATCTGAATGAGATCCTTGCTGGGTAGAGTATTCTTGGTTGTAGGTTCTTCCCTTCCATCACTTGAAATATATTGTGCCACTCCCTTCTGGCTTGCAGGGTTTCTGCTGAGAAATCAGCTGTTAACCTTATGGGAGTTCCCTTGTATGTTATTTGTTGTTTTTCCCTTGTTGCTTTTAATAACATTTCTCTGTCTTTAATTTTTGTCAATTTGACTACTATATGTCTTGGTGTGTTTCTCCTTGGGTTTATCCTGCCTGCGACTCTCTGCACTTCCTGGACTTGGGCAGCTATTTCCTTTCCCATGTTAGGGAAGATTTCAACTGTAATCTCTTCCAATATTTTCTCGGGTCCTTTATCTCTCTTTTCTCCTTCTGGGACCCCTATAATGTGAATGTTGGCGCGTTTAACATTGTCCCAGAGGTCTCTTATGCTGTCTTCAGTTCTTTTCATTCTTTTATCCTTATTCTTTTCCGCATCAGTGATTTTCATCATTCTGTCTTCCAGGTCACTTATCTGCCCTTCTGCCTCAGTTAATCTGCTATTGGTTCCTTCTAGTGTATTTTTCATTTCCGTTATTGTGTTGCATATCTCTGTTTGTTTGCTCTTTAATTCTTCTAGGTCTTTGGTAAACTTTTTGATCTTTGCATCCAGTCTTTTTTCAAAGTCCTGGATCATCTTCACCATCATTATTCTGAATTCTTTTTCTGGCAGGGTGCCTATGTCCTCTTCATTTAGCTGTTTTTCTGGGGTTTTATCCTGTCCCTTCATCTGGTACAAAGTCCTCTGCTTTTTCATTTTCTCTGTCTTTCTGTGGCTGTGGTTTTCAGTTCCACAAGACGAAATACTGCTGATACTGCTTGATTCTGCTGTCTGCCCTCTTGTCTCCATTACTCTTCAAAAGCAATAGCTTTCTCTGTTCACCACTGCACTGCTGCATACCCTCTCTGCCCCATCAGCACCTGCACCCCACACAGGTGGCTTTAGGATTTTAAGGCCAGCACCATGCTTCTCTCCCTCAGTAGAGAGCCCTGAGCTTGTGTCTCCATCTGAGCAGTGGCCACTCAGGTCAGAGCCTGCACTCAGGTAACTGGAGCCCACTCTGCCTGCTCACTTTCCTTGCACAGGTGCCACGGCTGGCTAACGTATCTTGCTAAAGTGAAACTTTCTGCTTTGAAAAACTTAACAAAACTTAACAAGAGCAACTTTTACTTTTTAGAAGCAGGTCTGTCATTTCTTAATTTTCTCCCTGGTACATTTTCCAGCCATTGTTTTGCTAATAATAGCTCTAAGCACACAAATAAAGCTCACTGGTAGTGGTAGATTTGGGAAATTGCTACAGGCTTCCTCACAGCTTTATCCTGCTCCTGTCAGCCATTTCCCCAAGAAAATGGATGTTTAATCAGTGTGAGGCTGCATCTTATTAGTCTAGTTCATCAGCTATCACCTCCTCCCAGGCTGGGGAGAGAAGACAGAAACCTAGAGCACTGCCACCAACTGCCCAGGGTGCAGGAATTTCAACAGGAAATGGGACCTTTATGAATGAAGCACATTATTTAGCTCAGTGTGGCTATGTCTATGTGGTCATATGTAAGTTATTTCTAAACATCTGTGATTCTTAAGATGGGCACGTGGCAATGCTTGTGAAATTGCGTTTTTGAAGGAAAAGCTTACAAAATTGGGATTATTTCGTCCACAATATGGAAGATTAAGGGCAGGTTTAATATGTTACAAATTTACCAGAGATGTAAGAACAGCAATATCAGCATCTTCCCTATTTTTCCTCAGAGTAAGAAGGGAGAAAATGAGCTAAAGTTGCTGGAGAAGGGATTGAGGTTGACTTTAGGAAGAACTTCCTGTCAATAACATCGATGCCCTAGAGAATTTCATGGAAGGAGCTTCAGGGTTTGGGTCAACATTCATTCCACCAACCTTTACTGAGTACCTTCTGGGCGTTTCCTGGTTTGTGTCTAATTCAGTCACAGAGCTAAATCAGGAAGATTTCACTCAAATGTTTCTCCGGAGGGCTTCCCTAACTTGAAGTATTGCTCTCTTTTTTTCCCCAACTTTTCATTGTATTCTCTGCCACCTATGAAGTTTCACAGGGCCCAGTCCTGGACCCTGCAGGGTGAAAAAAAAAAAAAGGTTTTAAAAATCAGGAATTATTCTAAAAGAAAATCTGACCCTCTACACCAGTCAAGATTTAAGCCACTTCATCAAACAGCCACTCATAAGGCAATGGCATGCTGAGAAACGCAGGCAGCAATAGGAGCCAGCTCAGAGGTACGGGGACTTGCTGTGAACTGGTTTATATTACCTACCTCCTTTTACTCAACAGAACCTCTCTTCTCTACAGAAATGGCAGCACCACTACCATTCTGGGATTCCTTGTACTAGGCCTCACCCAACAACTGCTTGGCTGTCTATCCAGAATAGTTAAAATGCCCAGTGCCCCCAGGGAATGTCATAAAATTTCACTGTATTCAGTGACACCCTATTCAGTGAATTGCAGAGAACTGAGTCTTCGTGTGCGCACCCGGCTGTGAATCACTGACTCAGTGACCTCCAGTTGGAATCTGCTTTCTTGATGTAATTAATACAGCCTTCGTGAGATGGAGGTACCTGGCCTTTCTTAGGGATGCATGCCTCATTTCACATAACTCTGAAATTACTTCAGCTGTTGATGCACAGCAATCTTGTGTGATCCAAGCAACTCTACTGCTGTCATTTTGAGGCTGTTCGAAACATCTTAATAGTCCCATTTTTCTTCTTTTCCTCTTGCTCATTTCCAAATGGAAGGAATTCTCATGCGGTAATAGGGTGGTGGGGAGAGACACAGTTTGTTTTAGCTCCTGCTAGTTATTCCATGTTATGCTTGAGTGGATTCTTTGCATCTGGTCTGTGTTTGTTGACATCCATGGATTATGTTTGCATAACTAGATCGAATTATAAAAGGACTCCCATTTTGACTGGTTAACTGTCACAAAAGAAAAAAAGAAAGAAAAGAAAAGAAGGAAGGAAGGAAGAAAGAAAGAAAAAAAGAAGGACGGAAAGAAAGAAGAAAAGAGAAAAGAAGCCATGCCCTAAGCTAGAGATATTGGCCTTGGGAAACCTGTATTGGAGGAAAAAAAGAATCTCTTAAAGTTCATCACAAAGCCTTTCTGGTTTCAATTTCCTCGCTTCTTTTGAAATAAGATCCAGTACCCCAGCCCTCCACCTAGAGTAAAGCAGCCGGGACTTGGCAGGAAGTGATGTGGCAGACCACCCAAGAACTGGGGGTGTCTGATGTGGAAGGGAAAAGTTAAACGAAAATCGGAAGATGACGGCAAGTAGACGGGAATGAGTCATGAGTACTGAGCTCTCTCCAGCGAAGTTCCCTGTGCTGGAGTGCCCGGTTAATCATCTAGTTGGGAAGGGCTGGGCTAAGTCCCTTTCCAGGCCATACCTCGGCCTCAAGGCAGCATACAGCTCACCCTTTCGAAAGACCTCCAACACATTCCAGTTCTTGAGAAACGTTCCTGTTCTATACACTCCTCAGGCTGTCTTCTGCCAACACACCTCTTTTCCTTTTACTCACGCATATTTCCTTATCACCGCATGATGGGTTTTGCCCCTTCCAGTAAACCGTGAAGTTCTTGAAGCCCAACAACAGCTCTTGCTCCGCCTGACCGTCCCTCCCACCTCCCAGCCAATACCTGGACGGGGGTTAACGTACTTGGTCTATTATCACTCTGGATCAAAGTTCTCTTTTGTAGATTGCAAGATTCAGAAGAGCAGGACCTCAATTAGTAAAAAGTACAAGTGACTTCCTGCCAGAGTCAGCTTCCCTGGTAGACGAAGGAAGCAACCACACCTGGGGTGTGATTGGAGGGGTTTTAGAAATATCCTTCCACCCTCACCTTTTGAAATTCCACCAAGTGACACCTTTTCACTTAAGGTTTGATCTTTGTTAAAAATACAGATTCCCCCTGGAGTAGTAACTTGATAAGTTATCTGTGATTTAGAGTAGATAAAGTAACATACTGAACCTGGGGAGAGGAGACAGCAGTGGAAGGGAAATTTGGGTGTCAGTTGGGCCCACTAACACCGAAATCTTTTTAATAATGTGTGATGGTGGTGTTGATATGAAGAATCATTCTCCTTCCAAAGGCCCAACCCCGAAATCCTATGTCTTTACTTGAGTGTGAATAAGGATGGGAGACATTTAGAGAATCTTGTAATGTGCTAGACAGTGCTCTAATCCCTTAAACAGTAACATGTTACAGCTCACAACTCCCTGAGGTTGGCCCTGTTATTATGCCCATTTTACAGATGAAGAAACTGAGGAAGAGAGGGTCCCAAAGTCACACACACGGAAGGTGGCAGACCCAGGAAAAAAGTAAGAATGACACTTTTAAATATCCAAGCTTGCCTTTCTCATTCCTTTCCCATGTCCCCCTCACCCCGATTTTCATCCTCTTCTCACCTTTGTCAATAAATTTACCTTAGATGATCTTAACGAATCCTAAATGTGGGAAACAAACAGGCAACTAAGAAATCCAAAACAGTGCTCCAGGCGTGGATGAGTCCTTCCACAAAGAAATGTTTTCAAAAAATGGCAACCAATATGCTGTCATTGACGACACTTTAAAAAAATGTACATTGTGACCCAATGCTTTAAAAGTACCCCTGGTGGGAGGGAATACCCAGGGAATTTTGTAAATTGCAATACACCCATTTGGGGTGCTTTTTTCCCCTACTCTATGAATGAAACAAAGATACTAACCACAGCAACCTTTATATCACTTGATACATGCAAAGGAAGTAAAGCCTTCCTGAGAGAGGGAGCCCTACATGTGTGTGTGCATATTCTGTTTCTAAGACGTGTATAAACTTAAACACACACAGGACTCATCCAATAACTTGTTTTCCTTGAGGAGGATAAATTGAGAAACTTCATCTTGTGCATCAGACGCCTTCCTTATTCATCTTTAGACTGGAAAACTAAAACAAGCATTGGCTCCCTGGAATCGGAGTGATAGCCCAATAATTAGAAGGAGACCAAGCAAAAGGAAATAAGCAGATAAACAGCAGAGTAGGGGGTGGGATGGCACCATGTTTAGCTCCCCATAGGCACTCATATTTGTAGAGTTTCCTTCAGTGAAAGGGTATGGGATTGGAAAGCGGATTGCTTTGAGGACGCCCTCACAGTACAGCTCATGGGGTAACACGACTGGGACACCTATGCCCCTGCTGACCTCAGAGAAGGAACTCCAGGAACAACCCTGCCACCAAGGGAAGCCAGTGCTTCAGCAGGTGTGGCAAAGCTGACTCTTGCCTATGAGGGCAGCAATACTCCAAGGTGCTGCTGGGTTCTTCCTGGGAATGGCTCCTTCCCCGCCAGCGTCAGAAATCAGCAGCAGAATAATGATTAGAGAAATGCAAATCAAAACTACAATGAGGTATCACTTCACACCAGTCAGGATGGCCAACATCAAAAAATCTACAAATAATAAATGCTATAGAAGATATGGAGAAAAGGGAACCCTCCTACCTTGCTGGTGGGAATGTAAATTGGTAGAGCCACGATGGAGAACAGTATGGAGGTTCCTTAAAAAACTAAAAATAGAACTACCATATGATCCAGCAATCCCACTCCTGGGCATATATCTAGAGAAAACCATATTTCAAAAAGATGTAATACATGCACCCCAATGTTCATTGCAGCACTATTTACAATAGTCAAGACATGGAAGCAACCTAAATGTCCACTGACAGAGGAATGGATAAAGAAGACGTGTTACATATATACAATGGACTATTACTCAGCCACAAAAAAAGAATGAAATAATGCCATTTAAAGCAACATGAATGGACCTAGAGATTATCATACTAAGTGAGGTAAGTCAGATAGAGAAGACAAATATATACTATTGCTTATATGTGGAATATTAAAAAAAATGATACAAATGAACTTATTTACAAAACAGTAACAGATTCAGAGACTGAAAAAAAAACTTAGGGTTACCAAAGCAGAAAGATGGGGGAGTATAAATTAGGAGTTTGGGATTAACATATATATACTACTATGTATAAAATAGATAACCAGCAAGGACCTACTGTAGAGCATGGGGAACTTTGTAATAACCTATATGAGAAAAGAATCTGAAAAAGAATGGATATATGGACTTCTCAGGTGGTGCAGTGTTTAGGAATCTGCCTGCCAATGCAGGGTACATGGGTTTGAGCCTTGCTCCGGGAGGATCCCACATGCCACGGAGCAACTAGGCCTGTTCGCCACAACTATTGAGCCTGTGCTCTAGAGCCCGTGAGCCACAGTTACTGAGCCCATGTGCTTCAACTACTGAAGCCCACGTGCCTAGAGCCCATGCTCCGCAACAAGAGAAGCCACCACAATGAGGAGCCTATGCACAATGAAGGGTGGCCCCCACTTGCTGCAACTAGAGAAAGCCTGTGTGCAGCAACAAAGACCCAAAGGCAGCCAGTAAATAAATAAATAAATTAATTAATTAATTAATTTAAAAAAATTCTTGGATGGGCAGATTAATGTTTAAAAAAAAAGGATGGATATACTTATATGAATAACTGAATCACTTTGCTGTACACCTGAAACTAACACAACATTGTAAATCAGCTATACTCCAATATAAAGTAAACATTAAATTTAAAAAAAAGGAAAGAAATTAGCAGCAGAGGCTTTCATCCCAAGCTCCAGAACCTTCTTTGTGTGCCTGAGATGTTCTTATATGTTGCGTGACTTTAAAATTTTTAATGATCTTCACCAAGTTCATATTAAAGAAACAGCTCTCTGAAGCACACCTCTTAACCCTTTCAAAGTTGTCTTTATCATTTGGGGGCTTTGGGTTGATTAATATCCATGACAAAGCGGGCAAAGAATTTCTGAAATGTATTCTTTCCTTTCACTATTATCGCTGGAGGCCACACTGTATGTTCTTGAACATAGGTAGTGTAGGTTTAACTTGTTAAGACTTTTGGAGGCTTAATAAAGCACTGATAACTACTGTGCTTTACTCTTGGACTGGTAAAAGACAGTAGTACATTTTTTATCCTGAAAGAAATTTTACTTTCATAATGGCCTTGGCTCGCAGGTATATCCAGTGCTACAAAAAGTATTGATAGCTGCCTAGGTTGGGTATCCTTTGCTTTCTGCCATCCGTGCTTAAAATTAGAGACACTGTAAGGGTTCTACCAGCCCCAGTATAGCTATAGTTAACAGAAGTTAGAGGGGTTCTCTTTCCTTCTGAAAGGAAAGGGGATTTTCTTTTTTAGAATGACTGAACCCACATTTGGTAATAAGCCCATTATATAATGGGTTCAGATATCAACCTTCAGTTTTTCCTTATTAAAAACAGGGGGTGGGGAACCCTTAACTGATGGGGCAAGGGAAATCTAATTGTTCACATCTACTCTGGAGAATTTTTGAACATCCCATGGGGTCTTATTGTTAGGACCGTGTTGGAATGCCAGCTTCTTTCTTCAGGATCTTTAATTAGTGATTCGTTTGTTTTTTAAAGTACTGTGTTTAGGTATTCAGTCCTTATCAGCTTATTCCTGGGGGAGGCTTTGTGTCTCTAATATAGCTGTTGCTGAGTAATGCTGCAGTTCTTCCTGTCTCTAACCTGGGCACTCCAGTCACAACCACATTCTACTGGTGAGATCAGGGTTCTCTCTCTGAGAACACTGTGGCCAAGGCAGGGGCAATTGAAAAGCCCTGTCTCAAGGGAACAACTTTTTCTTGCTTGGAGTTGGAAGTAAGTGGTTCCTCCGTTGGCAGAATTATGAAGAGAAGCACTGACCAGCCTTTGTCTCTCACTCAAGGTATTGCTGTTTGAACACTTCATGTTCAACATCACCTTGAGTACACGAACACCCAAGGCCTTGAGGAATCTCTGACATACATTGAGGCGATACTGATGAGGTGGGTGGGCCAGGCAGGTCATTTTGCTCTGGCCTCTGGCTCAAGGGATCCCAGGTTGTGGCTGCTATTCTGCAGCAAACTTGTGCAGAAAAGCAGAGAGCGTGTCACCATCACATGGATACTCAATTAAATCCATCAAACTCTTAGCTCTCACGATATCTGCAGGAGAAAGGGCAGATCCAGGAGTGAGGGGCCTTAAAAGCTGTAAGCTTCTTTGTCCTTTTGGAGGCTCTCAGACAGCCCTAATACCTGGTGATGCAGTAATACTTTGCCCTTTCCTACAGCCAGGACGGGATAGAATTTTGTAATATCAGCAGCTGTCAGTCAACAGACCTCTCTCTTGTTGGTAAGGTGCATCAAAGTCCATGTCAATACCAGCAATGACTGTTAAGTGTCCCAACAGGAAAAGGAGGCGTCGTCACCCACATTGCTGGCTAATCAGTAGGACCCAGGGTGTATGCAGAGTGCAAGCCGGAATGAGGAGTGCAGACAGAGAAGAGACAGCTGATCGCTGGCAGGGTTCTGCGTTACCTTGAGGAGAGAGCTGAGCTCTGGCTCCTGGAGGAACTGCTCTCTGCACTTGCAAGCAGAGGCAGGGCACACAGGAGGGGCCCTGGGAGTGTGCTCAGGCAAACGTGAAACTCAAGCCCTGAAAGCTAAGCCCCAAATCCAAATATGCTGTTACGCAAAGCGTTCGCAGATTGGCTCACATTTGATTATCGTATGAGGTTACTTGTTGGCATGTGCTGAGTAATTCCCTGGCATGCCCGTGGCTTGTCATTGGCATTCCTTTCTGAGTCACCACTGGACCAACAGCCTGGCTCGGGGAGCAGGGGCCGGCGCTGTCCAAGAGGCTATCTTTTTGATGAAACAGCCCACAGTCTTGATTGACGGATGTCACCAAGCCTGCTTTTCCATCTCCAGAGATGAGCTGGTAAGCATTTCCAGTGAGTGTTTGACAGACTCGAGGAAACATTTTGGGGGTTGCACATTAACTGTGGAAGTGAGGAATATTCGTCTGTCATCAGTTGGATGAGAAAAGTTAAAATTCCTGCCAGAACTTTGGAGGCCTAGGGAGATGGCACCTCTCACGGGAGCAACATTAGGCCAATTCCAATGCTCAGCATTTTCCCAGCACTCTGGGTTCAGAGCTCTTTGCGATCCGTTTGTTTCTTTAGCTGAGTTTCTTAAACACACACCACCCCTTGCGGAGCTCTCTGGGCCTCCACCCAAAAGCTGAAGGATACAAAGAGGAGGAAGAAAAGACAGAGCAGTCGGCTCTACCCAAAGAGAGAAACCAAGCCAAATATTTCAGCGATTCATTATTCTCCAGAAGCCTGTCAATACTTACAATGGGGGGAAACGGAGAACAGCCAAAATGTGCAGCAGTGGAAGACTGGCCACATACAAAATGGAAAAACAAGCAGTTGTTAAAATCGTGCTGCAGGTTGTAGAAGAAACTAATGACATGGAAACCTACAAACAATATATGGTTAAGGGAAGCTAATTACAAGACATCATGGACAAGATGATTACATTTTCTAAATATATATATGTATATTTCTAGGTGATGTATACATATAGAAAAAAGACTGAAAGAAATAAATTAAAATGTTAGTAGCAATATTTCTGGGTTGGGGCGGATTACCAGAGATATTTTTTTCCCTCCAAACTGTCTACGATGAACATGTTTTCATTTTGTTTACATTTTTGTCATTATTATTTTGATTATCAAATAAAACACGCTCACAGTGTAAGGTTCTAACAATACAGACATGTTTAAAGTCTAAGGTAAAATTTCTCTTAGCCCTGCCTAAGAGATCATCCTTGCATGTACAAATCTATATTTTTAAGTTATTCTAGAATATTTATGCAATATAATTACATGCAGGTCTTCCACTTGCTTTTTTTCACTGAAAGCATCTGGCACATCCTCCCAGGTGTGTGTGAGCACTTTTCTTTTTTTCTTTTTTACGTTGATCAGCGGAGGCCTTGGCAGGACGGCAGGGAATGGGAGGTACAGCCATAAGCCCACCAGAGTGGGGGTCTCCCCTTCCTGCTGTAGGTAGGCCCGGGAATGAATGGGCAGTGAAGTCCCAAGATGTCACAGCTGAAAAGAACTTTAAAATAGACCTAATTAAATCCGTTCCTTAAAGGATGAAGAGCTGAAGACCCAGAGACCAGAATCCAAGTCTTCTAACTCTGTGTCCAATATCGCCTTTACTATACCACACTGCATAGTACAAAACAGATAAGAAGTACTTTTTAAAGTGCTCTTATCTTGCTTTTTGTGTCAGCCTTAATGTCCCTTAAGGGAACTGGGGAGGTTATCTCTCCCACTGTACAAATGATAATACTAGCTAACTTTTGCTAGGTACCACAGGCCATGTTCTAAGCTAAGCTATTTGCCCGCATTACCTCACAGTTCTCACAAGAGATCTCGGAGGTTGGTCCTATTATTTTATCCATTTTACCGATGAAAAAAATGAAGCCTCAGAGAGATTGAGTAACTTGTCAAACATCCCACAGCTAAGACGTGATGGGGCCAAGACTTGAAACTATGTCTAGCCCCAGAGTCCCTACTTTTAAATGTTACACTTTATTTCTTACAGGCTTAGCATGTAAAGTTTTCACAAAACATACTTTAATTACTCTCTCCCTTTCCCCTTTGTTGTTATCCAGTCCTTCTCAAACAAAGCAAAACAGGAATGACATTAGAGAATGCAGTTTGGTGTCAGGCAGGGTTCAGGGGCCCCACTTGGTGTTCAGGACTCTGTGCCAAGCACTGGGGTGAAAACAAAACAAAACAAAACACCCAGTCCAACCACAGCTATTCTCACAGTTGGCAAAACAGTCGCCTGGCACTTTTCCTCTAGGGATCCTTCATGTCCCATACAAGGTGGTAAACTGCTTGCTCCTCAGGTATTTTCATTTCTTATGTAATAGCGCACTCGTTTCAACTGGGCCAACACGTTAGCACTTGTAGGTAGAGCAGATCTTTTTTTCAATGAGACACACAATACACACTGAGTCATGTGTAGAAGGCCCGTACAATGTTTTTATTGTGAGCAGAGCCCCAAGGGCCTCGTCTTACAATCCTCACGTGTGTGTCACCCCCGTGGAGAAAGAACCTGCCTGATGTGGCTGCATGTGGCCGTCGCACGGAGCTGCCGGAGGCTGGGGTGTGCCCTGAGCTGTCACTTCACCCACCTAGCGCTGGGCCCCTATGAGCTGGTGGTCAGGACCCTCCTGGACATGTATACGATAGCCTTCTTTATAATTTGTTCACCTTCCTCTCTTTCTTTCCACTTTTAGTGCCCTCCCTTCTCCCCGCTCCATGCTTCCGTTCATTCTCTCTCCCTTTTCTATTTTCTGATTCGTTTCCCCTTCTCGTGTCCTGAAAGGCTGCACTAGCTCCACTACTGTTCCGTAAAGCACAGAGCTTGTCCCCTTCCTCTCTCTTCCATTCTCCCCAGGGCCTCTCTGTACTCTCCCCCTGCCCAAGTGCCTTTTCACCTCCTTTCTCTGCCCACCAGCCTCTCTTTGTCACTATGATAGCCATTCTCAACAAAGATGTTGGAGGTGCTGTCCTGAACGTGGAGACTCTACGTAGAAGAGATTCAGTGCATTGGCTCAGGGGCCCTGGCTACTTGGGTAAACTTCTCGGCACTGCTATTTACTAACTAGGTGAGCTCGAGGAAGTCACGTAGCCTCTCTCAATCCCAGTTCTCTCGAAGTCAGATGGGGATAATGAAGTCCCTGGGTCTTGGAATTGTTGGGAGCCCTACATTAGGCTCCACAGCTCTGGGGTTTGGGTTCTAGACCTGTTTGCCTTACTAGTTGGGTGATCTTGGCCAGGACACTGAGTTTCTCTTTGCCTCAGTGTCCTTGCCTATAACACGACAGTGTTGATAATAGTATCTACTCTACTGGCGTGTTGGGAAGATGAGTTAATAAACATAAAAACACCCGGAATGGTGCCTGGCGCACAGGAGCCTTCCCCCAAAGTTGTCCATGGCGACATACACGGATGAGTCAAAAATTATCTGCACTCTGGTGATATTAAAACTTCTATAAATTCTACAGCCAGGGTGCGGATAATTTTTTTTTAATAAATTTATTTATTTATTTATTTATTGGCTGTGTTGGGTCTTCATTGCTGTGCATGGGCTTTCTCTACTTGCAGAGAGCGGGGGCTACGGGTCATTGCAGTGCACGGGCTTCTCATTGCTGTGGCTTCTCTTGTTGAGGAGCAGGGGCTCTAGGCGCGCGGACATCCGTAGTTGTGGTGCACGGGCTTAGCTTCTCTGTGCCAGGTAGGATCTTCCCAGACCAGGGCTCGAACCCATGTCCCCTGCATTGGCAGGTGGATTCTTAACCACTGCGCCACCAGGGAAGCCGCAGAGTGTGGATAATTTTTGACTCACCCTCATATACTCATGGGTGTAAGATGCCTGGAATAGCTGGAGACACTCAAGCGGCGGCAGTTATCCACTTGCTAGAGACCTTTGTTCCTCTCGTTCTCTATTCTTTGGCTGCCCCTCTCCTGGGAAGCCTGATCATGACCATTCTACCCAGAGTCTGTTTTCCTAAGAACTCTCTCTGCCTTCTGCACCAAGGGAAAACCAAGCTGAGGAGAAGCCTGGCTTACAGACATACAGCTAAAGAAGTGAAATAGGAACGAAGTAATGTGGCAGGTTTTCTACGGCAGGTTGGCTTTTGTGCCGATTTTATAGGTGGAAAAATGATGTCTTCCACCATAGTTCTGCTAAATAACTTTTGCACATCACATATTTAATTTCTCTCTGTAAATGAGAAACTGTATATAAAGAGCTTAGAGCAGGGCTTGGAGCCCCAGAAGTTATAACTGTTTTATTCTTGTAAGACTGATCTAGTCACATTATAGAAAGCTTAGAAGAGAAAGAAAAGGGAAAAAAACCCCAAATCTGTATCCTTAAGTTCACCGCCTAGGATCATTTTGTACTCTCACATCTTATACTATGGGAACTCATACTTTAAAGGAATCCTATTGAGAAATAATTTCAGAAAGTGAAGAAATATTACTATTTCTTATATTGTTAACCTCTTCAAGATTGCAAGTAAAGATGTGCCTAGATTCTCTTTGGTAATGTGAGGAAGCCCAGAGTATCATCTCCTCAAGTGATCTCCAGGTCAGAACATTCTCAGCATCCCTTGGAAGGTATTCTCAGCATCAGTGTCCTTAGAGTTTATATTTCCCAGAAGAGAAAGTGATAGGATTCACTTGTCATCAGCCAACTCAGAGGATAGAATATAGTACCAGATCACCTCAGAAATACTTGAGTTCACTTCTCTTAGAGGCGAGCCATGGGCATGGGGTGTTGACAGTACATATGTGAAGGTTAAGGCACATGAATCTGTTTTGTGGAAAAAGAACAGTCACTTTGGGCTACCTTGTGTGGGAGCTCAGCCCTCCATGCCCTGGGCTCTCTTTAGGTGTGGGGTACAGGGGCAGCTCTTTGATTAGTGGGGCCTGTACATTATGTGAATTTACTGCCCCTTCTCCATCCATGCTAAAATATTCTTCATATAAAGCCACTTAAAGATTTTATTCCACTAATGATTAGAGAAAGGCAAATCAAAACTACAACGAGGTACCACCTCATGCCAGTCAGAATGGCCATCATAAAAAAGTCTACAAATAATAAAGAAGATGTGGCATATATATACAATGGAATATTACTCAGCTATAAAAAGGAATGAGATGGAGCTATATGTAATGAGGTAGACAGACCTAGAGTCTATCATACAGAGTGAAGTAAGTCAGAAAGAGAAAGACAACTATTGTATGCTAACTCATATATACGGAATCTAAAAATGGTACTGATGAACTCAGTGACAAGACAAGAACAAGGATACAGATGCAGAGAATGGATTGGAGAACTCGAGGTTTGGGGGGGCAGGGGGTGAAGGGGAAGCTGAGACAAAGTGAGAGAGTAGCATAGACATATATATACTATAACTGTAAAATAGATAGCCAGTGGGAAGTTGCTGTATAACAAAGGGAGTTCAACTTCAGGATGGATGATGCCTTAGAGGACTGGGACGGGGGTGGGGGGAGGAGTCGAGGGAGGGAGGGAATACAGGGATATGTGTATAAATACAGATGATTGAACTTGGTGTACCTCAAAAACTGGTACAAGAGTGTAATGCAATTATATTCCAATAAAAAAAGTCAAAACAAACAAACAAACAAAAGTCTACAAATAACAAATGCTGAAGAAGATGTGGGAAAAAGGGAATCCTCCTACACTGTTGGTAGGAATGTAAGTTGCTTCAGCCACTGTGGAAAACAGCATGGTGGGTCCATAGAAAAGTAAACTTAAAACTACCATATGATCCAGCAATTCCACTCCTGGGCATGTATCTGGTCAAAACTATAACTCAAAAAGATAAGGCACCCTTATGTTCATAGCAGAACTATTCACAATAGTCAAGACATGGAAACAACCTAAATGTCCATCAACAAATGAATGGATAAAGAAGATGTGGTACATATATATAATGGAATACTACTCAGCCATAAAAAGAATGAAATAATGCCATTTGCAGCAACATGGCTGCAACTAGAGATTATCATACTAAGTGAAGTAAGTCAGAAAGAGAAAGACAAGTGCCATATGATATCACTTATATGCGGAATCTAAAATATGACACAAATGAACCTATCTAAGGAACAGAAACAAAATCAGGGACATAGAGAATGGTGGTTGCCAAGGGGGAGGGAGGTGGGAGAGGGTAGAAGTGGGAGTTTGGGCTTAGCATATGCAAACTGGTATATACGGAATGGATAAACAATAAGGTCCTACTGCAGAGCACAGGGAACTATATTCAATATCCTGGGATAAACCATAATGGAAAAGAATATGAAAAAAAATGTGTACATGTGTATAACTGAGTCACTTTGCTGTACAGCAGTAATTAACACAACATTGTAATTCAACTATACTTCAATAAAAAATAAATTTAAAAAAGGATTTTATTCCATAGGAAGAGAAAATGAATATGACTAAGAAAATCTTTCGATTTGGAAAAATAATTGAAACTCCTTAAAGTGGAATGTCCTAGAGGGCAGGTGAACTCTACAACAGCAATAAAATTGTCAGCTTTTAATTATTAGCTACATATTCACAGCACTCTGTCATTTGCAAAGCATTTTTTAACAGTCAGTAGTATTTACTCATTCGTTTACTTACTCTTTCAACACCAGAGTCACATTATGACTTTTGTGGGCCCCAGGCACTTTCGCCTTCTTGGGCCTCTTCCTCCATTAAAAAAAAAAAAATTAAAATTAAAATAGGTTAATAGATTTTTGTGGGTCCTAAAACCATTTCTTTTTTCCTGATATGAGAAAAAATTAAAACACCTTTTCTATTTGGACAACTGGGTTTTTTTTTCCTGATTTTAAGATAAACTGAAACATTTTCATGGGCCCCTAAAAAGTACTGTGGGCCCTGGGCACGGTGCATACTGTGCCTACCGGGCAAATCAGCCTGCACCAGGAGTGGGCTGGGGCTGAGAAACACACAGACGGACACACGTGCCTCCTGCCCCACGAGGCGCGAAACAGCCTCAGGGAAACAGACCAGCAAACAAGCCCGTATGCTGCTGCTGCCCTGCAGTCCGGCTACCCCTGAGGGCTGTCAGCCATCCCACAAGAGCATCTAGCCCTGGGGAGAGCGGAAGATGGGTGTGTGGAGGCAGCATTGCTTGAATGACTCTTTATTAGTTATTTATTTATTTATTTATGGGCTGCAATGGGTCTTAGTTGCAGCGCGCAGGGTCTTTCTTTGCAGCACACGGGCTCAGTCCTTGCGGCACATGGGCTGAGTTGTCCTGCGGCATGTGGGATCTTAGTTCCCCGACCAGGGATCGAGCCCATGTCCCTCGCATTGGAAGGTGGATTCTTAACCACTGGACCACCAGAGAAGTCCCTTGAATGACTCTTTAAACCAGCATTTTTCGGCAATTTTGTGTTTGAGGTCCAGGTTCAAATTTTAGAATCTCTGGCAGGCCACGTGAAAAATTGAGAAGTGAACATTAGGCCAAAGAAGCAAGTTTCAGAGAACTGAAAAAACCTGCTATGAACTTCAGTATATGGAGATATACACAATTTTATATTCTGATCAATACGCAAGTTTTATCGTTGCTGCAAGCACGGGGACACACAGCTACCTCTGTGTCAGAAAACAGTGTCAAGCTGAGCAGCTGCTGTGCCATTGGATGAAGGTGATACAAAGGGCTGGGAAGACGGGTGGGAGGCTCAGAGTACCTAGCTGGTTCCACAGGGAGACCACACGTTCCACGGGGTGTGCAAAGCCTTTCCCTCCTGATCATATAAAAGACCACAGTTGGGGCAGAAAATAATTCTTCTTGGTGCTGAAGAACAACCAAATGAACCAAATGATAACACTGAGCCTCATTTATGGGGAAAAAATATTTTTAGACTGATCAAAATTTGGCAACACGGTTAGTTTCAAGGCATTCAAGATACACCAGCTGCCAAGCTCCAGTAGTTAAATCTACCAATCTCAAGATAACAAGAGCAAACACTTAGGATGTCCCAAGGACCACTGTGTGAGCTTTATATTTGCTTTTAATCTTCATAACAAAGATTCTATGAGAGCGTTATTATTATCCCCATTTTAAAAATGAGGAAAGTGAGACATGGAAGCTTTAGAGAACCTGCCCCGGTGAGGGGCAGAGCTGAGATCTGAACACAGGCTCTGAGACTTGTTCTCTCAGTCACTGCGCTTCCCCACCTGTGTGATGCCTCAGCACACCCTCCGCTGTCTCGTGTCTGAACACTGCTGCCTCTGCAATTTGACAGCCCTTCACCAGAGGCTTCAAACCTGGCACTGCAGAGTGTGATGGGGACCCACTTGGCCCCACAGGAGCAACACAATCTGTGCGGACTTGCAAGCTATGGGGAACATTAACTCTGACCAGTGGGCGATGGGGAAGAATGATGGCTCAATCCCAAAACAGATTTCATACGACTTCTCAGTCCTACAGGGTCTAGCAACTGGTAGCAGAGTCAGGGTTGCCAGGTACAATACAGAATGCCCAGTTCACTTTGCATTTCAGATCAACAACAAAGAATTTGTTACTAGAAGTATGTCCCAAATATTGCATGGTACATACTTATAGTAAAGAAATTTTTTGTTATTTATTTGAAATTCAAAGTTCACTGGGTGTTCTATTTTATTTTGTTTTTTGCCAACAATGACACCCCTCACCAGTAGCTACCTTGGTGACACACACTCTTACAGGCCTGCTTCCTTCCCTGACTGGCTCCCCCATCTCTCATCCAGCTCCCTTGGATTACAGGCACAATAAAGAACTTGTGGGACTTCCCTGCTGGTTCAGTGGTTAAAAATCTGCCTTCCAATGCAGGGGACGGAGGTTCGATCCCTGGTCGGGGAACTAAGATCCCGCATGCTGCAGGGCAGCTAAGCCCACGCGCTCTAGAGGCCGCGTGCCACAATTAGAGAGAAGCCCAAGCACTGCAACGAAGATCCTGCACACCTCTATGAAAGTCCTGCATGCCACAACGAAGATCCTGCATGCCGCAACTAAGACCTGATGCAGCCAAATAAATAAATATTAAAAAAGAAAGAAAGAAAGGAAGGAAGGAAGGAAGGAAGGAAGGAAGAAAGAAAAGAAAGAAAAGAGAAGAAAAGAAAAGAAAAGAAAAGAAAAGAAAAGAAAAGAAAAGAAAAGAACTTGCATAGAAGCCTTTGTCTCAGCACCAGCTTTCTGGGAACCCAGACTATGACCCAACTGGGCAAGGATTTTGGCAGACAGTGAGGCATCCATAATGCTCACAGCCATCCCATGAGACAGGCATTGCTACCATCATCAGGACACTAAAATTACAAATAAGGAAACTGAGGCTCAGGGAGGTCCATCCATTGACCAGGATTTCCTCAGCTGCTCTAGTTCCACTAGTTTTTTACTAGAAAGAATTGTTCCAGGCCATTCTTCAAAGACATGGAAACATTATTGGAATGAGCATTAATTGGTTCAGATAATCATTCATTCATTTAATAATTACCCCCATTTGTTGAAAGCAACTCTCTTGTCCTCGCCTAAAGGAATAGAGTGACATATGCACTGAGAGAATTTGTCTCTTAGCAGCGGTAACAGCAAGATGCCCAATTTCTCCTGTTTCACACTAGTTGGAATGATCACAGTTAAGGCATGAAGTTTTCAACCTCAGTTCTTCACAAATAAAACCATCGGCACGTTATTATTTCCATATATAACTAAATATAATGTATTCGTTCTAAAAGTTATGACTGACTACAAAGAGACAAATTCGGAAAGCCTTGACATTACACTTCCTTTGACCTGCATCAGAAAATTGGTTTCCTTTCCATAAATTATCAGTTGGGACAATTAGAGGAAAATAGCAAACATTAAAGAAAACCAGAGCCAAAGCACTTGTACTCAGTGGGTTTACACAGGAATGAAACCTCCTTGCAAACTTACAAAAACAAAGCCAAACCTCGGCAGCCTAAAAACCTAAAATGGGAAAGAAGTTGCCCTTTTCTGCGTAAGCCTTAGGAAACGAAACCCTTTGTTCCTCTTTGTCTGCTGGATCTTCGTTATGAAGGAAGGAGGCTTGTAGATGCGAGAAAATCTTTCTCCAAGGCGTTGCTGGAGTGGCTCCTGGAATCAGCCACCTGTGTAGCTCCATCCAGTGAGGCTTTTCCTCACAGCAGCCCAGGGAAGCAGATGGATTGGATGGCTGGCTCTGGTTACCGATGGCTGCCAGCTCCAGTCCCCTGGGCATTCCAAAGCCCCACCTTCCACCTGGCCCGTGACCTCTGACCTTGGCCCTGTGGCCAACACAGGAATGGGGGAAGCAGGGGGGTATAGGTATCAGGCTGCCTGGGCCCAGGCCACAAATGAAAGAGTCCGTTGTTTCCACTCCCCAAGCTCACGTGTGAGGTCCTGGGAGCTGCAGAACTGGTATTTCTCCAAATCCCAGCAGCTCACATGGCTGTGTAGACAAGCTGTGACTCCAGTTGTACGTGTGTATGAGTGTCACACGGGAGGCAGCAGCCTGGCTTCCAAAACCAGCTCTGCTGCTGACTCGCTCTGGGGCTTCAGGGAGCCCCCGCGCCTCTCAGGAGCTTCGGTTTTCTCATCTGTGACACGGGACAGGTGGATCCCCGCAGGTGCTGGGGCAGGGGTGGGGAGCGGGCTGCAGGGTGCAGGGCATGGGGTGCTGAGCAGGTAGATGGCAGCCACGCCCTATAACCCTCCCCACCGCGGGGTCAACGACGTTCCACTTTTATCTGTCTTACATTGTGCACTTTCATGGAACGTTTTCTTTGAAAAAAAGTTTTCTGTTGCTTCTAGAAACCAATGGAGTGGGCTATCTCTAAGTGACCTTCCAAACGTATGATTCTATAATTCCATGATCCCAAAACAAAAGTTCAGACTTGGCCTTTTTAAAGGATTGCATGCAGCTGGGGAGAGTGAGAAAATGATGAGATACGCGATATGTTTCTGATCCTGAAGATTATCCTGCAGCCTCCCCTTGGGGGCATATAAAGTTTCCAGGGCCCAAGCCCCCTCCTTTGTTACAGTGGAGAAAGGCTCACATGTTAATTATTTAGCCACTGGTGCTAACTGGAACACAGTCTCGTAATGAAACTGCCTTGAAAACATTTCCGTGTGACATAAGGCTCTGGCAATTGGGACGTATCTTTTCTTCTTTCATACCAGCAGTTATTTTATGGACCGGGCTTAGATGGCTTCGTAACAAAGGGCACTGGATTGGTGAATTATTCATGTAATCTGCGCTTCCTGGCCGCTATGGGTAATTGACAGGTGTCATGTCACCTTTTGCAAACGTCCCACAATTACAGACTATATATCCGTGTTTGACTTCCATGTAACGCTCCTTTCTAAGCTAGTTTCATATTTTATTTACAGCGTGGTGGCATTTTTGACTTGGCTGTCTATTTCTCTCACTTTCGATTCCAAGCCTTTTGCTCCACTTAATATAACCAGCAACATTTAAATAACAAGACTCCCTCTCAGTTAGCTAAAGGCAGTCACTCACTGTGGCTGTGTTTTATGCATTCAGCCATTACGTTAGTCACTTTCTTGATTTAAGAAACCTAGGATGAAATGCAGCTGTAAGGAAACCATGATATAAATCTGTTTTTATGACTTGTTTGGTTCACAGGGAAAAAAAACTAAAAGCAAATCTTCCCAGGGCCTGACACAAGTTGTAAACTGTGGGGAAAGTTAACTGGTTAAAGAATGTGACTTAATAGGAGCAACGGAACATTTCAGCTCTCCACCGGAGTGGGAAGGTTTCTGGTATTAGGAATAAAGCCAGGGTGAGTTCTCTTTGGGCCCAGTGAGAAAAGTAAGAAAATAAACCTGGAATTGATAACCCTGAAGATTAATGCGAGAACGTAGCCATAAGTTAAACACTTTGAGCAAATAGAACCTTTGGAATCCTGCAGTACTACCTTTCCACTTGGCCCAGCTGGAAACTGAAGTCTAAGGCACACAAAGGCTGACCCACCATCCCAGCACCAGTTCGTGGAAAAGCTAAAAGCTGGGGCAGCTGATTCCCGCTCTAGCACTTTTACTGCTCGGCAGTGCAACGCATCCTTCTTGTTACCCCGCCGGCATCCACTCACCTCTTCTGTGGCCGTTACTTGCTGTTCCTTGGGAGAATTCATCCTTCTTCATTCTCAGTTGTGTGCGCTGGATGGAATTATTTCATGCTGACTCTCGGCGGGAACGTGATCGACTAAGCCCCTCAGGGAATCCATTTTCCCAAATGGGTGCGTCAGGAATAGCCACGTGACCCAAATCAGACCGTGATTCCCAGCACTTGTGTAGGTGCTGTTGGAAGAGATTCTCTGTCCCGCTAGAGTGGGTTGGATTAGGCTGTGAGGGCTGCAGATATTTTGCTATCCACAGGGAAGAGACTGGAGCCACAGGGAGCAGGTGGGGGAAAATGTATCATGTGATACCTGAGGGTGAAATCTGTGACACAAAAACACTGAGCAGAGAGAGCAAACTTTGGTTAATTAAACCTATCGTTTATCATGTAAACTAGGACAACTTTGAGAATGAAATAGGACGAGTGCTGAACCAGACCGGATGCATAAACAGGACTCTCCTGGCTGAGCCGCTGGATTAAGCTAGCTGAATTCAGCTGGCACTCTCTTTGACCTTTTTAGTCTAGGTGACAATGAACTCACTTCATTGTTGAGGCCAGTTTGAGTTAGGCGTTTTGTGACTTGCACATAAAAGTTTTAACTGACATAGATATGCTGCTTTTTGTGCTTTCTAAAACCTTGCCCTATATCATATCTTAAGCTTGCAATTAAACATGCTGGTTATATGCTTTACTTTTAATAAATGTTAAAACTTTGAATTTAACCTTTTACTTCAAGTAATTAAAACGATCACTTGTAGAACATTTACATTCACAGAGAACTTCAAAGTTAATTGTCTTACAATACCACTGTGAAACAGGTATTGCCCAAGATTTGGAGAAGTTAAAAAATTTACCCAGGTCCACAGGGCTGATGTGGCAGACATGCGGTGGCGGGGCGGGAGGGGGTGGATTCTACAACACTGAGTTTTCTTGTTTTCCAGTTTCTGTGGTGGAAGTATTCCAATCATGGCCAATTTCAAGGCATCAACCCAGCATCACTGAGCGTGGAGTTGGGAAGAGTTGCTCTGGCTTCTAGGAGCCAGCTCCAGGGCCCACTTCAGGGAACGTGAATCCAAGGCTTCTGACTCCGTTTCTAAATTCATCTTTTTTCTGTCCTAGATGTTTGGTGTGAGGTAGTCAGTTCTGAATTGTGCTCTTGTAACAATGGCAGAGATGCCCCAGGGCTTCAAGCCTTCCAAAGAGATTTCCCCAGAGCAGGACTGCAATGAGCGACTCAGTTCAGCCCTGGTGTTTCCCCAGCCTGTCTCCACTGACGCCCGCCCTCGGCAGGAACCACCTCTGGGTCTGCAGCGCTTGCTCTGCTGCTCACCTGGAGGTGGCTACTTCCCTGTCCCTCCCTTCCCCTGCCCTGCTTCTGCTCATCCTGCAGCTGGTGTAAGCGACTCGTCTGGGCCCTCCGCTCTGCCTCCAGGGCCCCTGTGTGGAATAGGAGCACTAGTACGGAAAGGTACTGTTTCCCTTCACCCCAGAGTGAGTAGCCAAAACCTTGGCCTAGGGTCCTGCGGGCTGGATTAGTGACAGCAACTGCCTCTGCTACTCTGGTCACTGCTGTTAGTCCTAAGCCCTCAGGGTGAAGGGCACACTTACAAAGCCCATTCCCATTCATGATCTCATTTGAAGGTACTGACTGGATCGTGTGCTAAGTGCTTTGCTTCAGCAGAGAGAGCTTGGAGAAGAGTTGAGTCACGTGAAAACCCTGGTGGCAGCAACCTAATTTCCAGTCCTGGGGCTTAAGTGAAATTAGCCAGGCTTTACAGGGCTTATTGCTCACAAACAAATGCCACAGTAACCTTCATTGTCAAAAATCCTGGAGCCACTGAACTGCCTGGTAGTAGTAATTTTGTGTCTTTGACATCCACCGTGTGTAAAAATTGAGAAGAAGAAGGTCTTCTGGTAACATGTCAACCCAGATATTTCTGGATCACTTTTTCCTTGGGACTGCTGTTTCCTCCCTGTGAGTTAGGGAGGAGGGGAGCCGTGACACTGTGGCATTAACAATGGCTAATTCTACTGTGGTCAGTGCTCGACGGTCCATTCTCAGAAGGATCATTTAAAAATCAATTTAGGGTTCATTTGGGGATGGACTTTTACACTTATGCTTGAACATGGGCATGCCAGGGCATCTGAGCATTCCCTTAGAACAACTTAATGAAGCAAGTTTAGGAAGAATTGGGAAGCTGCCCTCTCTCACCAGGCTGCCCTCCTGCAATGACAGCTCCCGGGGAAACAAAGGGTCCTCTTCCAGAATGATTCAAATATGGAAGGGAGTTTGCATCTCCTTTAGCTTTTCCCACAGAAGGTGGGATGGTGACGGCGCTTCACAATGCTTTTCCACATGTGCAGAGGACAGCGATAAAGTGAATCAACCAGAACAGATTTGTGTGTGTCAGGGTGAATGTGCTTGTGCAGACTTGTGCAGCATAAAGTCATAGGAAAGGCCGTGGTGCCTGTTCCATACCAAAGCTTGTGCCTTTGGGCCTGCTGAATAGCAGGAAGCAATCCACTGCAGAAAGAGTTATGCTGGAATCAATGGCTAAGGCTGTAAAAGTTCAGAGGAACTGGAGATCAGAGAAGAATTTGGAAAGGAGAGGAAACTGGGCCTTGAGAGCAGGACAGGAAGGGGAGGACATTCCAGCCAAGTAGAATGAGAGTGTTACGTGAGACACAGGGAGGCATGAATGTCTGGCCAGAGGGGCGTTTCTATGCATGATTACCATTAAGCAGCTAGGGTTCTCCCATAGCAAGCGAGTTATTTACAAAGCAAGCCTCTTGATGGAGGGGGCGTTAACAGTTCATAAAGTGAAGAACAAGCAGACCCTGCTGTGAAAGATAATATGGCAAATCCAATCACCATCAAGTGGGAATCAACCATAGGCAACCTGTATCAGACGATGACTCAGAATGATACTTCTTGGAACACCTGGCATCCATGCATATTCAGACTGAAAAGTCCTGATATTTTCAGCTGATGACCAAAGTGGATCATCCACAGTGACTTGATCTGCTGTATAGTCAATGTTGTCATTAAGATGACCCCCCAAGAAACTAGACATTGATAAATCGATGAATTATTTAAAGTTACACACGCTATATAGCAAATACACCAGGCCCAAAGAACATAAAAGTAATGAAAATGAAGAGCATTACATATTTCTAGGGGCTTAAGTGTCTGCACGTTTCTGAAAGCCTAACCCGACTCTGATAAATGAAGGATGATATTGGGCATGGTGCATCCGTTGTAGCAGAACCCCCATGGGAATCGACATTTCCATCATGCTGGTCACTAGCCTTCCTTTGCAGGAGGTGGAATGACCGAAAGTTCTGCATCTCTCTATAGCACCGTATGTCCGTTTGACAGTGTTTAAAATTTAAAAAGGTTCGGTTTCCTTATATATAGAAATAGGCTGATATGCCGCTCCCATACCCCTCAGATAAATAGGGCCCTCATGGGGAACTGAGCCCTCGAAAAGGAAGCAACTCACCCAAGAAACGCATTGAGTGGAGCCTGGGGGTGTGTCTCAGGGACAAGCAGAGTCAAAACACCAGATATTCTATCCAAAGCAACGAGGAAAAGAGGAGGAAAACCCAAGTATATGCAAATATGAGCCAGTGGGGCCTCGTGGCAGGTGAGTTTTACTATTTGTGAGAAAATCAAGCAAGCCATCAGAGGAACTTTGGGAATCTCCTTCTATAAATATTTAGCGATTTTTAATACAGTATTTATTTGGAAGCAAGAAAATGGGAATAATTAGCCCTTTCTGTTTGGTTTCTATTCAACTTTTGCTCCCAAAGATCTTTCCATGAGACAACAATTTATAAAACTTATTGGAAAAATGAAAAAGCCCAAAGTGGTCAAGTAAAAACTTTATAATTGAGAGAAAACAGAAAGAAAAGAAAATGCTTTGACACATGTTGAAAATCTTGGCTGCAAACAACAAAGTCTCTGTCGTGTATCCCTGGAAAAATGGGAGGTTTACCAGGAAAATGTGTGTGGACTGGAAGCAGATGTGGGATCCTCCAGAAAGAGGGGCAGCCCTGGGTCCGGCTCTTCTCCCGTCTCTGTCTGGTGGGCCCCCCTGACTTGTCCTCTTCTCTCTCCTGACCAGTTTGACTGTTGGCCTTTCTGCTCCCTCATAACCAGCTTACCCATGGCTTCATGGCCTCCCAGGCCCCTCTCTAATCAGGACCCTTCGGTTCCATCTTCCCCATACTAACTAGCACATTCTCACTGCACTTTAAATTCTTAGCAGACTGAATCTGATTGGCCCAGTTCACCTGTTGGTGCCAGGTTACGTTATAGGCCATTGTCTGGCCAGTGCAGTGGTTGCCCTCAGGGCAGATGGCTGCCACTGGTCTAATTCCTTGGAGCAAATGAGGGGAGGGGGGTAAAAGGATGTGGTCAGGGCATCTCTCATCAGAAAGGGCTGGGCATGAGCACACCCTGATTGCTGTCTCTGCGAAGTTGTGGTGGCAACTGGCTCTTCTTCAAGACTAGCAAAAGTGCTCTTACACTCAGCTTGAGGGCAGGCTTTATTATTTTATCTACTCCGTCATTCATTCATTCCAATTTATCTCCTATCATAAAAGATTTGAGGTGACTTACAAAATCTACATACAAGTATCAGATGGTTGAGAAATGTAGGCCAATTCTTATTTTCCTAAGAATAAGAAAATTAAAAGCCAGGGCAAAATTATCACCGCAGAGTACATAACATCCAATGTTGGAAAATTGCTGAAGATGGGCCTTGAATTTGTTTCGAAGCCTGAGACCTGCCGAACTTAATAGCAAGTGGCTAAATACAAGGGATAAGTCCTGGCAGAATGTGTCATTTATGTTCTAACAGGTTACAAGCCAAGCTTGTGAAAGCCTGTCCCTCCAAAGAGACAGATTCTCTCTTTCTCTCTTTTTTTTTTTTCTTGATAATTTATGGGCCACCTTAATGGGGAAGGAGATTCTACGTTATGTCTCAAGGCTTCTTCTGGTCCTGATTTCATAACAGTGGTTGTGATTTCACTGAGCAAGCAAGAAAACAAATAATTAAGAAGGCAAGATTTCATGTAGATAAAACCAACCTCCAACACAACTTCATTCCACTGAAGCCTTAGGCCCCAGCCCCCTCCAAAATTGGAGACATAGTTTGAAAGCTGAAAAGGCAGATCATAACATCCTCATTTCTTTTTATTGTGCATTGTGAGGCAAGAAATACATAGGAAGACTGGCTCAGTGATTTTTCTGCTCTCTGCTTTTTTTGCCTGTAGCATTTCTGACATCCTCAGATCTTCTGAAGCTCTTTATTTACTTTATTTTTCTTCTTTTGATTATAGAATAGCAAAAAGTCCTAGAAAGCTTGGTCCTGATGCATGATTTCAGAAGGGCTCTTCCCTGGAGTATCAGGTCCGCCATGCTGGATGAGATGCGCAGTGGGAGTTTTGGAAAGCGGAATGAGATGTTCCCCTCTCAGACTGGAACTGGGAATCATTCTCTTTAAAAGGACAGCTGTCATTTAATATTCATTGAGCAGCCACCATATTCCAAGTGCCATGTGAAGCATATGTGTACCTGATATTTGAAAAGAGGAGACTAGTTTTTTATAGGAACCAGTTACCACTGATACTTGATTTTAGAAGGGGGTAGAGGGAATTCTTGGTGCTTCACCTTTTGCTGAGAAAAATGCCACATGGATTGCCAAGATGGTGATTCTGAAAAACCATTTACAATATTCAATTAACAATAATTGAGGCACTCAGTGGGAAGCTCCTTAGTGACTTGCTAAATAGCAAAAATTGGTACTTGGAATTCCCAGTGGATGAGAGAAAAGATAATAAGTATCCAAAATATAAAGACAATCGAAATGAAACCAATTATGACCAAATTATATTACACAAATAGACATACAAGTTGAATTAGGAATATTTAAGTTTTTGACGAGAAATATTAAGAAGGGATATAATAACATTTTAGACATTAATTGATCATCTAATCTAGTTTAGTTCTGGGAAGGGGGCTGGTTTATAAAGCTTCAAGTTTTACATATGTTGATAAGGGACCACAGCCTATTATAACAACCTCATATTTCTAGGAGCTAGTAAAGTCTAATTTTCTGTTAATATAGTTAATAATGAACTATAATTGATTCTATTACCAATAGTCTTAAAAAGACAGCTAGCTAGTCATTTAGTTCATCTTTTCATAATCACATACTCACAAAATATTAAAGCTAATTTGATTTACTATATTCGACTTTAGTAATTTTAAACTATTCTCCACCAACTAATTTTCTATGGTATTAAAACAGATTCTACGTTTTTTTCTCCTTTACAGTTTTTTTCTCAAATACTCTTTTACTATAACTCACTTCTCCATCAATTTCCCCTCCTTCCTATATTTGATATCACACAATCAACTTCAATTAACCTCCAGTGTCTAATTAAAGTGTAGGTCAAAAGTTGCCTATATATGCTTATAATGCAGTAAATCTAAAGCATAGGAGACTTGTTAGATTTCACTAATCCAACCTCCCCATTCATATATGTATATTCACATTTCAAACTGACTAATATTTAAGTCTAAAAACCTAACCCAGTCTGATCTCTGGCAAAGAAAAAACAGTCAGTGCATTCATCTTTAATCACGTAAGCATCAGTAAAAGTTCTCTTTCAAATCCTCTGTTCTACTCCTTTGTATGTCCAAACCTCTGTTAAGCTCAATAAAATCTTTGCTTTTTAAAACTTTATGTGTATGTTTGAACAGAACCCTCATATTTATCATCAGAGAGCTGTCAGTCGATCCTTTCATATGAAAACAATTCTAAGGAAGTCATAAATCATGGCTATCATGCAGATGTAAACATATATTCGTGTATATGTATACATAAACATGTGTATATATATAAAGTGTTTTCCAAAAAAGATCATATGTTTATTAATATGTTGTAAATATCTTTTTATTCCAATTAATAGATATAAATTTTACCAATTTAATGACTGCATAATAATATAAAAATAGTTTACTTCATTTGATTAATCCTCCATTGTTCAACATTTAGTATCTTCCAGTTTACTTGTACATACATCCTTATGTACTTATCTGATTGTTTCCTTGGGATGAATTTCTTCAGGTCAAATGTTTAAGCCTTCAAATATATATTGACAATTTGTCCTCCAGAAAGATGGTTTCATTTCGCATTGCCATGGGCAGTATATGAACATGTCAAATAACCCAAATCCTGGACAACTCTGATTTTTCCGTATCTGATAGATGAAAAGAAGTATCTAGCTGCCATTTTTATTCTTTTGTTACTAGTAAGGATGAAAATGCTTCGTATGTTGAACAGTCATTTCTTCTTTTGTAAATTCCCAAATCATGTTATTTGCCCACTTCTACATAATAAGAATTCTGCCCCATTATTAGTTATATCTACAGTCTTGCAAACGGTTTCCCAGTCTGTATTTGTCTTTTAAATTTGTTCATAGTATTTTTTTCTATTTTTGCATGCTTGTTTTTAAAAAATAAATACTCTTAGAAGCAGCTTTTAAAGATTAAAAAAAATCCATTTGGGAGACAGAGATTTTGTCAACTTTTTAAAACAGTTTTAAAATGGCTGTAATTTTCAGTACGGACTCTTGCAGTTCTTTCATTCATTGAATGTCTCTGTGTGAAAAGCACTAAGGTAGCCATTGGGGGTGGGGCGGGGTACTAGGATGTTTATACCTGATCCCTGTCTTCAGATCTATGCAAAACAAAAAAACAACAACTACACATGGTTGAATATGAGTGAAGATGAGGATAGGGTAGTAGTAGCTTTGGAGTTCAGAGTTTGAAAAAAATGGTTGTTCAGTGGAACTTGTGGGAAGATGTGTGGTTGCTGGTGAGCCAGCTGGTTTGCTTCACTGGCACAACTGGATTAACTTGGCGATTAGATGAACGTGCCGCCCTCAATTACATCCTGTGTCTCCTTTAGGGTATATATCTATTCTGATCCAGTAATGAACTCTCATTTGGAGCAGAGTACAGACTTGATCCTATTAATCCTGGCCATCAGGATATTTTCCGTACTCAAATAAGAGCAAGGACCTGATCTAACGCGCTCTACTAGGAAGAATGTCTGCTGACCTCCAAGATTTCCATCAAAAATCATAGTCTGCCAAGGTGTAAGCTGACCGCATCCTTTATAGGCGTGTGGATCAGCCAGCTGGCAGCCTTGGCCACCACTCTCCCCAGGCAATCAGCCAACAACCCAACACTCCCAGCAAGATTCATTCCCACTGCAACATTTATTTAACTTTATTTTTTGAGGCATTCTGTTAATTGGGAGCTTTTGCAAAATCTTTCAGGCACTTTGAAGTGCCCGTTCTCCCATCAATTTCTGGTGAAAATTTATAGTCCTGTCATATGTGTCTTCAGCAAGAAATCTGTATAAAGACTGAGTTGATTTTTTTTTTCTTCACCTAACTCATTGTAGCAGAAATGAGGCAGAGGAACTGTCAGTCATTTCTAAGGATGACAATTTTCACTGCTTGACAATCTTAAATATAAAATTCCAGCAACTTGATGATATGCCTGTGTATGGCCTACCCCCTAGATCCAATGATAAGTGTCGAGCAGTAGGTTTAGGCCCTTTGCTTCGGCATGATAATTCAGGGAAATAGTTAGCTCATCAAAATTGGCCGGGCGCCCTGTTTTCATATTATCCAGACAGAAGTCACTGAACCACAACTTTGCTGCTTAGAAACAGGCACCAAAAGGGAGGGAGTGGGGGAACTATGAATAGTTAGCCGGTTATTTACACTCAAGGATAAACTGATACATGTTAAATTATGCCTGAAGAGATGTCTGCAAGAGCACTCAGGAGATCTGCCAACTGAACTCTGGTCTTCCCCAGCCAGATGCCCTTTAGCAAGACCCAAGGCTCTTTGAACCAGAGGTTCTTTACATGTGAAAGAGTCTAAACAGATGACTTCTAAGTTCCAGAGCTCCCTGTTTTGAGAACTTGATTGAAAAAGTCACATTAATCATTTCCATGCTCAGGTGTACCCTACTTTTAGAAAGTCACCTCTTAAAACTGTAAACTCATAATTCATTAACTAAGTACGCTCTTAAGTCTACACAGGTGGTTCAGCAGAGTACCCCCTCTGTCTCATCTTAAGATGTTCACATGCTTAAAATGGGTACCTGAAGTAGGTATAGAAATACCCACCAGAGAAGATAACTGAGGCCCAGAGTACTGTCTGGATTGGAAAATCAGATGTGACCCTTTCCAGCTCCTTTGTTCTGAGACTGACTCCATGATATCTGTTTGAAGACTGCAAGCTGGGTTTCATGGAACAATTGGTAATTTAATGAGAACTTTGAATGAACAGTGAGATTTCCAAAGAGAAAGATGAAATGGAGGAAATTCTAAGCAGAGAGAACAAAATAAACACAGATGCAGACCCAAGAAATTTCGGACAATATTTAAAGAATTCCTGAACCCAAACACCTAAAGACAACAAATCCAATTTGTTTGCATTCCAGGTTAAGATATTAATTTATTTTTTCCACAGATATTGATTGAACACCCATGTTTGGTGCTGTAGGACAGCTAAAGATGTCTCTGAAAGTTCAAATATAGGGTTAAACAAGGCTTTTAAATAATAAAGGAAATATATGCATATTTTGCACAAAATATGGACGACAGAGGAGGACAAAGAGCTAGATTAAAAATCATCCACCTTATTTAAGTTTATAGACTTCGAAGGTAATATCTCACCTAGTACACAGAATCAAAGATATAAATTTGGATGAATACAGAAGCAATCACTGATTAGCTCAAAGCAACATTTAAATTGATCTTTTCAGTGAAAAGGCATTAGAAAAAGCAATCTAAAGAACACCTGTTTGGGTGCACAAGAGTCAACAATTAGGTTCTTCAGGGAGTTTTCAGCTGCCTTCACGCCAATGAAAGGCAATAGAGCTTAGCATTTTTATTACCTTAATCAAGAACATTTAAGGGGGCCAGAGGAAAATATTCACACCCACCTCTTAATCTTGAAGAGGAGGCAAGTCCCTTAAGCCACTCACTTAATTAGCATGGGCTGGGTCTGAGGGAGGCGGTACTCTAGGAGTCTTTGCTGAACAATTTCTCTTTAAGAAATATGGGCTCTAGACTGTAGAGTAAATGAGAAACTAACGTCAGCCTCAACCACGTGACCTGAGAAGACCCAGACAGTGAATCTGATGGGCGCAGAGGTGGAAGAGGCAGAGTTGATGCCTCCACATGGCCTCTAGTCTAGAGTGGCTGGCGCTTCCCCGGGGGCTCAGTATGAAGCCACTAAAGCTGGCACCGCTCCAGGGAATGGAAACTTCATTCACACAGACTGTGATGGGAATGTCAAGTGGGAAAGTTTGGCTTCCCTCCTGTTGCCCCCTCCTCAGATGCCTTCCTAATTATATAATAACAATAATAGCTAGCCTCCATTGAGTGCTTACATGTGCCCGGCATGTGCAAAAGCCCATTGAATCCCATGAGCAGGTAATACTAATATCTCCATTTTGTAGATAGTAGAGTGATCATACAGTAAGTTTATCATCCCACCTGGGGCACTTGCGAGAGAGAAAAAAGTTGCTATTACTAATGACACTGGGACAATAGGTGTAAACCAGGACTGACTCAGGTGCACCAGAGAATATGGTCACCCTGTAGACAAGGGGGCTCAGGTGCAGAGTCAAGATCAAGGCTACGTTGCAATGTCAGCCTTGAAATGTTTCTATGGAACAGCTGTCATCTTTGTGCCAGGACTTCCTGAGCTTTAAATATTTTTATCCGTCAAATGGGCATAACGAGGGAACGTCCCTGGTGGTCCAGTGGTAAAGACTCCGCCTTCCAAAGCAAGGGGACGAAGGTTCCATCCCTGATTGGGGAACTAAGATCCCACACACCGTGGGGCAACTAAGCCCTCATGCTGTAACTACTGAGCTCGTGCACCTCATCTAGAGAGCCCATGTGTTGCAAACTACAGAGGCTACATGCCCTGGAGCCCGTATGCCACAACTAGAGAAGAGAAAACCTGCATACCACAACTAGAGAAAAACCTGCATGCCGCAACGAAAGATCCTGAATACCTCAACGAAGATCCCGCGAGCTGCAACTAAGATCTGACGCAGCCAATAAATAAATAAATAAATAAATAAAATTAATATTAAAAAAACAAATAGACATAATGAAACAACTTCATACAGTTGTATAAGGATGTAGTCAGGGCAAAGTACCTACACTGTGTGTAGAAGCTCAAAGTGCTAGTCACTTAACCTCAGTTACCTTCTCCAAACTCCCTCTAGAATCCAGGCCTCTTTGGGACCTCGGGCAAGTCCCTTCACTTCTCTGGCCCTCAGTTACCTCGTTCACACAAGAATGGGGGTGGATTAAAGGCAAAACATCCCTTCTAACTTTGACCTTCTTTCTCCGCTGGTTCCTCTGGAGTTCATCTTCATTCACTCACAGCAGCAGGAGGAATGCCCCTCTCCCTTGCTTTCAGTTCAGAGATGGGGCTCCTTTTGTTTATGCCTACCTTCATTCTCTAGTGCTTTCTCTAGGAGGTTGAAAATGGTGGCTGCGGGAAGACTTTCTCTCCCCCATTCTCTTCTTTCCATTGCCTTTGCTTGTGCTGGAACTCCTTACGTAGATTGCCCCTCAACTGGGGACAGAAATGCCAAGGAGCAAGTTGATGAGCTGGACAAGGAAACCCATTTGGATCTGGTCAGGTGGAATTTTTTCCTCTGCAATGTATCACCTTGTCCTTTCTTGGGAGAGATATGCCACAAATTGCAATCAGAGGTCACACTATTATGCTAATGTAAGGACCATTTTTCCTAAGGATAACTGTTGGGATTGAATTGAGAATTAAACACCTTAATGAATCAAAGGGAGTGGGAGGTGGGAAAAGGATACAGGGCTTGTGGTGTGAGATGGTTCCTTGTGCAAATCCTCAAGACAGTGTGGCCTCCAGCACAGGCAAGGACACTCGGGTGTGCCTTCTTCCTTCCTTCCTCCTTCTCTCCCCACCTCCCTCCCTCCTTCCGTATTTCAAAGATGTTAGTTGAGCACCTCTGTGTTATATTCAGGAACAATGCTAGGCTCTGAGGGTTAGAATAAATGGAAAACAGACATGGTCTCTGCCTTCGTAGAGCTTCCACTGTAGTGGTGAGAGAGATGAGAATCTAACAACCACACGGAAAAGTGTCAGATTAGGACTCTGAGAAGTGCCATGGAGGAGAAATACAGGGTTCCATGGAGAGGTCTGACCTAGTTACAGAAGCCGGGCAAGGTCTCCCTGAGGAAGTGATGAGGCCCCGGCCGAGACGGGAAGGATGAGTTGGCGTTCCGGGCAGAGGAAACAGCTTGTGTAAAAGCCCTGAGGTGAGAGGAAGCTCAGAGGGTTTGAAGAACCGAAAGAAGGTCAGAGTGTCTAAAGCCCTGAGAACAAGGGGAGAGGGTGCAGGATGGAGCTGGAGAGGGACATGGGGCCCAGACCACGCCCGGCCCCGGGAGCCCCTGTAAGCATTCAGGCTTTTCCTCAAAGCCACAGAGAACTTGTGCAAGTGTTCTCGGCAGGAAGGTGAAGGATCACAGTTTGTATGAAAATGATGGCTCCAAGAAAGTGGATTCAAATGTGGCAAGAAAGGAAGCGAGGAAATAATAAGGAGAAATGGTAGTTAATGTTTATGGAATCATGGAACCATAGACCAAGTATTGTTCTAGGAACTTTATACACATTCTCTCATCTAATCCTCATAGAGACCTGGATGCTATCAACCCCTCTTTTCACAGAAGAGGAGGTTGAGGCACAGAACAGCTGGACCAGCGTTAGTTGGCAAGGGCTGAAACCAAGCTGTGACCCAGGCTGTCCCTCTGTAGAGCTCACTGCTTGATCACTACAGCCAGAGGCTCCTTCCTGCCCACAGACCAGGCAGGAGACAGAGTGGGGTTTGCAGCAGGCTAGTGGCTGTGGACAGACCCTGGAGCTCTTAAGTACTAAGAATCGACAAGACTCAGACCAGCATTTGGGGTGGGCTGGGGGTGGGGAGTTCCAGGTCTGTGGGGGTAAGAAGGTGGGAGGGGATGCAGCTCCAGGTCCAGAGACCCTGCAAGGGGCCAGGTATGAGGTGGACAGCGGGGTTCGCTTGAGGGTACTTCTTTACAGCTCTGGATCTAAGGAAAAGAAAACAGCTTTGATACTTCACTGTGAGCATTCATTATGTTTTCTTGCTTTCTCTTCCTCTTACTGGGAATTCCATGAGGTCTGCTAAGAACTAACGACTTTAGTTCTCTTCTTTTAAAAACTAGACCTATGCCATGTCTCTTCCTGCTTTATTTATTTATTCAAGTTGATGTTTAATTCTTTTAGTTTCTAAAAATTTTACTTTCAGTCTGACTGCATTCCTAGAAATTCTGTCTGAAGATTACTTGGATTTACATGCTCACTGATTTTATCCCCCACTTCTCAGAATTAGAGAAAAATAGCCATGTTTTCTAGCTTCTAAACTCTTCATCTTCTGCCAACAACTGACATTCTTAATTCTGACACTGGTTAGCCCTGAGCCTTGGAATGTATATATCGCTTTATTTCGACAATGCACTTTAGGTATCTACATGTTAAAATTTCTTAGACAGTACAAACTGTACTTGTCTATAGCTGCCACTAAAGGACATTATAAAATACACAGTTACTTTAGTCTTGCCTTCAGGATAATTTTTGGAAATATTCCTAAAGAACAATCTTTTCACAGGTTTCTGGTTCATACCACTGGACTACAAAGACCAATTTGGCAAAGTTGTTTCTCTCTCTTTCTCTCTCTCTCTCTCACTCATAACACACACACACACATAACACACACACACACACACACACACACACACACACAGGGTTTTAAAAAGATGAAGTCATGTACTATTGCAAAATTTCTATAAATTCTAAAATATATCACCAGAGAGATGGTTCTAACAAATTAATCAGAATTGTAATTCTAACCCTGTAGGGTACCCCCTGGCTAAGCTATTTCCCCCTAATGATTCCACAAAAGCAGCAAGACTCCATTGACGCCTCTTTGTTAAAATGCATTGTGGAATGGGGGTTGATCGTGCCTCCATGAATTCGTGCAGTGATTATTTGGCACATATTAGGTGCCAGAGACTGGGGGGGTGGGGCGGACAAGAGTGATGTTCTAGGAAGGCGTAAACTCCATCCTCAATTTCAATCTTGTGGAGGAGTCAGAACTAAAGAAACATTTACATTACAGAGCTTCTGGAGGAAGAAAGCTTTAAGCTGAGACCTGAAGGATGAATAGAAGTTATCAAGGAGATGAGAAGAAGAAAAGAGACCTCCAGTCAGAGGGACCAACATCCTCAAGAGACTCAGAGGGAGCAGGAACAGGGTATTAAAAAACTGTGAGAAGTTCAGTAGGGCTGGATCTGAGAATGCAAGGGGGTGGCTGGTGAGTGAGGCATAGTGAATGGTTATGAAAGGTCTTGTAACCATGTTAAGGAATTTGGAATTTATGCTGAGGGTAGGGGGAGCTCATTAAAAGGGTTACAGCAGGGCGTGTGGAGAATTGATTGAGGAGGAGCTGTTGTAATGACACGGAGAAAACGATGGCCTGAGCTAGGACCGCAGCAGAAGGGGCAGATTCGTAGAGTAACTGGAAGGTTGGCTAATGGGAAATCAGGGGAGGGTGACAGGATGACTCTCAGGTCTCGGGTTTGGCCAACCAGATGGATGACGGAGCCATCCACTGAGAGAGGGAGCACTGGAGGGGAGACAGGTTTCAGCATGCTGAGGCTGAGGTCCCTGTGGGACACCCAAAGTACATGGCCAGTATATAGTTAGTTCTTTAGTTAGTTAGTTAGTTAGCTAGTTGAGGGATCTGGACTAAAGATATAGACATGGTAACTGAAGCTAGCTGAAGGAATAGATGAGTGGGCTCAAGAAGAGGAGTAGGTGCCCAAGAAGAGGTGTCCAGTGATGTTAGCAGCAGAGAGGTCATCTGATTTTGAAGGGGCAAGCTCAGGGGGTGGTGAAGACAGAAGCCAGGTTGCAGAGTGAGCACGGGCAAGGGAACCATGTGGATAACTCTCTCAAGAAGGTTAACCACAGAAGGGAAAAGAGAAGCAGGGGTAGCTGCTTGGCAGTTGTTTAAGATTGAAGGGACTCTGGTGAATTTAAACATCAATGATAAAAGCTTGGGAGGGAGAGAGGGGCTGAGGGGTCAGCAAAAAGAGACTTGGTCTTGGGGGCGGCTGAGGAGGACATCCAGGGACTGGGAAAGGAAAAGAAAATGGGAAGGAGTTTGAAGATGTTCTCACTGAGGTTTTTGTCTCTGTTAGCAGAGGGCAAAATAATCTGTTAAGCAGCAGAGGGAAATCTGTAGGATTACAAGGGTAGAAGAGAATGGAGGTTTTCCCTTAAAAAAAAAAATGAGTACTTTTTCAATTAAAAAAGAAACGCATGCCATGGTTTTGAAAAATCCAAGCATATACAGTGAAATGTACGTCTGTGCTGCACCCCCGCAGCCCAGCCCTCCAGCCCTCCTCTCTGGGGGCAACCCCAGGGACCTGTCTCTTGAACCTCCTTCCAGAGATATTACATGACCGGTTCTGAGCCACCTTTTTCTCGCTTAACATTTTTTCTTGAAGACAGTTCCACGTCAGCACAAATAAATCCACCCCATGAGGAAGCATACTGTTTGTTTGTTTGTTTGTTTGTTTGTTATTTTTATTGGCTGTGTTGGGTCCTTTTTGCTGTGCGCAGGCTTTCTTTTTAGTTGCGGCGCGTGGGGGCTACTCTTTGTTGTGGTGCGCGGGCTCCTCGTTGCTATGGCTTCTCTTGTTGCGGAGCCCGGGCTCTAGGCGCATGGGCTTCAGTAGTTGCAGCATGTGGGCTCAGTAGTTGTGGCTCACGGGCTCTACAGCGCAGGCTCAATAGTTGTGGCGCACGGGCTTAGTTGCTCCGCGGCATGTGGGATCTTCCTGCAGCAGGGATCGAACCCGTGTCCCCTGCATTGGCAGGTGGATTCTCAACCACTGCGCCACCTAGGAAGCCCTGAAGCATACTTTTTAACCAGTTCTTGTACATACTTCTTGGCTCACAATAGGAAATGTGTGTAGGGACAGAATTGCCCACTAAAGACTTATGGGTCAACCTGAGTGGCCATGCGGCACCCAGATTAAACATCATTTCTGGCTGTCCGTGAGGGTGTTTCCAGATGAGGTTAGCATTTGAGTCTGTGGACTCAGTAAAGTGGATCACGCTCCCCAGTGGGGTGGACCTCATCTAATCCACTGAAGGCCTCACAGAACAGGAGGAAGGAAGAATTCATCCTTTTTTTTTTCTTGCCTCATTGCCGGACTTGAGATATCTCATCTCATCTTCTCTTGCTCTGGGACTGAGAGTTACACCATCAGCTCCCTCAGTTCTCAGGCCTTCAGACTCAGACTGAGTTACACCACCAGCCTTCCCGAGCCTCCAGCCTGCAGACAGCACACTGTGCTACTGCCCAGTCTTCACAATCACGAGAGCCAATTCCTCAGAATAAATCTCCTTCTATATATCTGTGTCCATCCTGTTGGTTCTGTTTCTCTGGAGAACCCTAATGCAACATCCTTGTGTATTTTTCTATCGGGTTGTTGGTCTTTTTCCTACTGATTTTAAGAGTGGAGGAGGTTTGCAGCAGGCTCCGTGGAAGAGAAGAAAGGCCCTGAGAGCGCAGGCATCCGGGGCAGCCGCAGGCTCCTCCCTCTCTGCGGCTGAGTCCAGAGCTCTGCAGGCACTCCTTGAACTGAACAGGTTTTCACTGAATTGCCTGTCTGCAGCCCTGGCCCGTGATTTCTTTCTCCAGAAGGATTACAATTCCCTGAGGCCACTGCTGACCAATAGGCCTGCAGTCAGAGAAGGAAGGAAGGAAGGCCCCCATTCTTTGAGTTCCATTGTCCGCCTGTGAGCGGGTGGGGAAGAAGCTGCTCGACTCCCTGAGTTGGGCTGCGAAGGGACTTGGGGTCCTTTTTGCTGGGTCTTGGTGTTTACTCTGGGCACCAGTTTCCTGTACTTGACCCAGAGGGTGTGTCCTTCCAGACCTGGAGTGAGCCGACCATGCCAGCTCTGGCAGATGTCGGTCTCCTGGATGCAGCTCTGAATGCCCCCGCCCCCAGCTGGCTGCCTTCACACACAGACTGTCACCTCGGCTGCCAGCCACTCTCCTGAACCACACGCAGTCCTAGGTCCAAGGGCCTGAGGGGGGTGGGGCGGAGGAGGCTGAGGATGAAGGGCGAGGTTGGTGCTTCCCTGTCCTCCGCAGGTAGCCAGCTCCCTCCTCTCTTTTGCGTTTCCCAGAGTCCCACGGACAGGTTCAGGGCCTGAAAGGTATGAGAGGCCACTCTAACTCCTAAACTCCTCAGTGGGAAGCCAAGAAAACATCTTTTCCCAGGGCAGAACTTGGAGTTTCCTGCTACCCATGAAACCGCCAAGTGGTGTGAATTGTTTTGTAAACTCTCTTATCACACATATGAATCATACAGTTAAAATGACCTAAGTAATGAAAGGATAGAAACACATTTTAATCCTTTATTAGCGTATGTGATGTGCCAGGTGCTGAGCTAAAAGGCTTTGCATACATTTGGCCCTTACAACAACCCGATAAGGTAGTGAGCAATGTTATCCCCATTTTACAGATGACAAAAGTGAGGCTTAGGGCAGTTACGTAACTTTCCTTAAATCACAGGATTGCTAAGTGGCAAGGCAGGCATTTGAACTTAGCTCTAAATGTGGGAAATGTGTAAACACAGTCTTAGACTGCTGTGTGCACCTCAGTTCATCCCCTATCAGCACAGCTTTAGCCAGGGAGGCCCTTACTGACTGGCAAGTATTTCATGTTTTTCAATGCTCTGTAGATTCCTCTTTTCCTAAAGAAGAGGCCTGCCTAGGAATTCTGCCCCAGGATACTTAAACCCATCACAGGTTTTCAAAAACAGACCTGCCTTATTAAACAGGAACTTTATACCAGAGTCTGGCTGAGCCTCTCCGTCTAGTGACCAGATGAAAGTCTTATGGGGTGGGGTGGGGTGGGTGATTGCTTACACTACTGAAATAGTTATGAAAGGGGCGTTCACATTGCAACTCCCAATATTCAAATGCATCTAGCATTCTCCAGCTAAACTTTCATAACCATTGCTTTTAGATTCCACTTCTTTAAAAATAATTTCTTGAAAACCATAAACAAAACGAAAAGACAGCCTATGAACTGGGGGAAAATATTTGCAAATGATGCAGCTGACAAGGGCTTAATTTCCAAAATATACAAACAGCTCATACGATTCAATATTAAAAACAAACAAAACAAACCAATCAAAAAATGGGCAGACGACCTAAATAGACATTTCTCCAAAGAAGACATACAGATGGCCAAGAGGCACATGAAAAGATGCTCAACATCACTAATTATTAGAGAAATGCAAATCAAAACTGCAGTGAGGTACCACCTCACATTGGTCAGAATGGCCATCATTAAAAAGTTTACCAGTTATAAATGCTGGACAGGGTGTGGAAAAAAGGGAACCCTCTTATACCATTGGTGGGAATGTAACTGAGTATAACCACTATGGAAAACAGTATGGAGATTCCTCAAAAATCTAAAAGTAGAGTTGTCATATGATCCAGCAGTTCCACTCCTGGGCACATACCCAGACAAAGCTATAATTCAAAAAGATACATGCAGCCCTATGTTTATAGCAGCACCATTTACAATAGCCAAGACATGTAAGCAAACTCAATGTCCATCGACAGGTGAATGAATACAGATGTGGTATATGAAATGGAATATTAATCATAAAAAGAATGAAATAACGCCATTTGCAGCAACATGGATGGACCTAGAGATTATCATACTAAGCAAAGTGAGAAAGAGAGAGACAAATGCTGTATGATATCACTTATACGTGGAATCTAAAATGCAACACAAATGCACATATCTGCGAAAGAAACAGACTCACAGACATAGAGCACAGACTTGTGGTTGCCAAGGGGGAAGGGGGAGGGAAGGATTGGGAGTTTCAGATTAGCAGATGCAAATTAATATGTATAGGATAGATAAACAATGTCCTACAGTATAGTACAGGGAACTATATTCAATATCCCGTGATAAACTGAAATGCAAAAGAACATGAAAAAAATATATATATATATGTATAACTGCATAACTTCTCCATACAGCAGAAATTAACACAACATTGCAAGTCAACTATACCTCAATAAAATTAAAAAAAATTTTTCTTGTCCCGCCTTCCTATCCAACTCCTTCTCTTATGAGTGGAGGTTGAAGCTCAGAATCCTAGCATCTGCGGAGTTTTGACTTTGAGTGAACAGGTGCTGGGGTACAGACCCATAACTAGAATCCTGAGAGGGAGATTGTTTCCTTTTTCAACCTGCTTGATGGCCAAAGGTGCTAAACATGTAAGAGCTGAAAAGGAAACCGAACTCAAAGAAAAAAATGACACAGCCCTAACCCACTACTTAAAAGGCAAACATTCGAAACACGTGGACTGGGGAAGTTTTTTGTTGTTTTTTTTTAACCTCTTACTTCATAAAAGTTTCTAACAAAAGACCTCATTGAAATTTTTAAAAAGTTTCAACTTTTACTGTTCAGGTCAATGCTGATCAGAGAGTACTAGCTTTCTTTCCAACACACCCTATAACCAGGGACATTAATAGAGAGTGAACCACACAGTAATGAGAACATTTGCCTCTGCATAAAAACTACTGCATCCGTGAACTCCTCCAAAAGATCTGCAATTTTGTAAAATTTTTCCAATAGCTGTTTCCCCTTTGTCTCTAGAACCCAACAGTTAGAGAATTCTTTCAAAATTTCTCAAGCTGCAAGTAGTGCATGGCATCTCAAATGCTAAAAATGCCAAAAGAGTACTTTGATTTTCAGTGCTCTCTAACCAGTGAGTTCCTAGTTCGTTACTGTATCTTCAGGGTAGGGAGAAATGAAGCTTTTTCCACTGGCAGGGGAGGTGACCCAATCACAATTTTTAGTTCCTAATAAAGTGCAGCCTATTGAAATGGCCCCAAATAAATTATCGTTGAAACTAGCATTTTAAAAAATTGGTATGGTTGGAATCTAAAGGGTTGGTACTAATTTACGAATAGCAAGTCAGAGACAAGGAAGCTGAAATAGGCCTGACCTTTCGGGCTGGCATTGAGGGGCAAAGCTTGGCCACTCCTGTCAGTCCCTCTGAGCAGACAACAGCGACGGTCCACAGGAGGTTCCTACGTTTTGAGGAATATACCTCCTAAAGTCCTGGATCCTTTTTATGTTTCGCTTTTTCTCTTAAGAGGGGTAGGTGTACAGGGGCAAACTAGGAAAGGGAAGGGGAGAAAGGAAAATGCATTTCCAAGTTAGGGAAAATTTATGGCATAATATCCTAGTGGATGTGAACTGAACTTGATTGGCAACTGCATACACAGTCAGAGCAACTAAACAAGTTTGACTTCAAGAGGAAAATTCCAGTTTCTGCAGTGCGGGGATTAGAGATCAATGGCAACTCCCTTGAAGCCCTGAGAGCTGCTCCCTCCGTTCTTTTTCCTCTCCCACCCTCCCCACCCCTATTCCCTCCCACTCTTAGCTATCCTGTACTGTGATGTGAAAGAAAACCATGTCTAAAGAACATATCCTCCCTGAGAAAGGCATTACATTGTTACAGAGAAGCCGACAGGGTCTTTGGAGGCAGGTCCAGGTATCAATCCTGGCTCTCCCCCAAACGGGCTGTGTGTTACAGTCAGGCTACTTAACCTCTCTGAGTTTTAGGGTGCTCAACTGTGAAATAAGGACCACAGAACCTACCATGTGTATTTTTGAGGGGGACTGTGAGAAGTACATAAATGAAAGCCTTTGGAGTCAAACTGCCCGGATTCTCATTTTTCCCTACTTTCCAGCTGTGTGACCTCATGTAAGTAACTAACTTATATATGCCTTAAATATGTTTCTTCATTGTAAAAATAATAACACCCACCTGGTAAGTTCTTTTAAAGATCCAATGAGATTGTTGGTAAACCCTTTGCAAATATCTGGCACACAGTAAATGCTTAATAAATGCTAGCTGGGGTTTTTTTTGTTGTTTTTTTTTTGGTTTGTTTTTTCCTTTTGGCTGGGTTGGGCCTCCATTGCTATGTGTGGGCTTTCTCTAGTTGTGGCAAGCGGAGGCTACTCTTCGTTGTGGTGCGCGGGCTTCCTGTGGTGGCGTCTCTTGTTGTGGAGCACAGGCTCCAGGCACGTGGGCTTCAGTAGTTGCAGCAGGTGGGCTCAGTAGTTGTGGTGCATGGGCTTAATTGCTCTGCAGCATGTGGGATCTTCCTGGCGCGCGGCTCAAACCTGTGTCCATTGCATTGGCAGGTGGATTCTCACTGTGCCGCCTGGGAAGTCCTGCTAGCTGTTATTAAATAACATGTGTAGAGTGCCTAGGACCTAGCTGAGAAGGTATGTTCTATAAGCAGTTGCACCTACTAGTTTGAAAGCTGTAACTTATTGTTATATTTTGATATATCTTCAACTATTCAAGCTAAATGAACAGTCATATCTATAATTTTTCAATGTTTTACTGAAGTATAACACACACACAGTAAAGTGCAGACATCTTAAGCAGAAATTTAATTATATTTAACCCTGTTTTAGGTGATTAAAAAAGCTAGAAGTTTTCTCTGCTGAACCCGACAAGTAGAAGAAAAGAGATTAATTTGTCTAATTAAAAGACAGGTTTATTCTGAGAGAGAAAAAAATGCAATATTCAATATACACAATTTTTTTTAAATTTTATTTATTTATTTATTATTTTTTTGGCGGGTACACCAAGTTCAATCAACTGTTTTTATACACATATCCCCGTATTCCCTCCCTTCCTTGACGCCCCCCCCCCGAGTCCCCCCCACCCTCCCCGCCCCAGTCCTCTAAGGCATCTTCCATCCTCGAGTGGGACTCCCTTTGTTATACAACAACTTCCCACTGACTATCTATTTTACAGTTGGTAATTATACACAATTTTTTACCAACAAATAGCATACTTTTTATTCATGTAATTACCTACCATCTTCACTCATATTCCAAAGATTCCTTGGATTCCCTAGAACACTGGCAGCTGTTGCTAAGCAGAGGTGATATTTTCATAAAAGTGCCATGTGAGTTTGACTTCTGTAGCACCCCTGATTTAGAATCTTAATTTTTTTCTTTAATTGATTACCTCTTGCAGGAAGTGCAACAGATTCTCTTGAAAGAGCTTGACAGACAGATGTTTTGCATCTGAGTGAAGCGTAAACACCAACATCTCTTAGCTTTGAAAATTCTTTACTCTGAAAGATTTGGCTGAATTCACCCATTACAAGCAAGTGACAATTCCTCTTAGCAACTCCTCTACCTGGCAGTTGACATGTTTATTTTGACAATGACTGTAAAGCTCACTCTGGTTTCCAAAATATTCAAATGTGAAAAAGCAGATGTCTTAGAATTGAGGAAGCAGTATTTTAATACTTTGCAACATACATTTCACCAAAAGCAATATGGGTTGTCTATGTGTAAAAAAAAAAAAAAATTGTGCAGGACACTGTGATTATGACTCTTTATTTGGCTTCATATTTTGTGAGCTAAGTTGTAATAGGAGCCAAAGATTCAAAGTGAGGAGTCTTGAACGTTTTCTCCAATACAAATATCACTTTAAGACAACTTATGTTCCATATTAATAATCACCATCACTTTGGAGTATCTACTCTGTGCTGGGCACTGTGTTATTATGTACATCATCTCTCCTAGTCTTTATTAAAAGTCCTATACAATTCGTGTTATCAATTTTTACAGACAAACTGGAGTTCAGAGAGATCATGGTTTAGGCTAACCCACCTCTGTGGAAGATCCTGACTTTGAACCGGAGCCTGTCAGACTCCAACATCTAGACTCTTTCAAGTACACACAGTAATTTTGTAAGGTTGTGCCACGTTAAGTACACTTAGTGTAGTCAGAATACCAGGAATGACTCCAAAGATCTGTTGGGGTAGAAGGAGTGGAAAGAGAGATAAATGTTTACATCCATCATATGCGTGTGTATATATGTGTGTGTCTCACACACACACACACCCCAATTTGTTAGGGAATTTCCTTTCATTGAAGCTGTGTGAAGAGAAAAGCCTCACTGATGTAAACTATCAGAGAGAAGGTCAGATTGCACTAGTGAAAAGTATACATTTTAAATTCATTTTAAATAAAATAGATTTTCCTAATACCTTATGGATTTTAAAATGGATTCCCACCCATTCTCTCATTTCATGCTCATAACAATCCCTCAAACTAGGCAGAGCTGGTATTAGCAACCTAATTTTACCGGTAAGAAAAATAAGGGCTGAAAAAGTTAAGTGCCTTGCCTGTGGTCATAGGGCTATTTAGTGATAAACCCACACCTCCCTACTCTGCAGGATGACCTAACAAATTCCTTCTGAATTATCAGATAATTATCGGATAAGAATGATATGTATTCTTATATTAATTATTCATATATAAGAGATTGCCCGAAGTGCTCCAAGATGTATTTCAAACATTCCCTTTGTAATCTCATTTACATCATTCTTCTGCACTACTTAGCAAGACAGGGTTTGCTAAATGAAGGGAAATTTCTGCCCAGATCCCAATCAAGTTATTATAAATTCCAAATTAATAGGATCTAAATAAATAAGAACTTATTATGGGGCTAAAAGCTGATAATGTTATTTGTTTCTGATATCTTTTTTCATTTGCTTCAGCCCCCGTTTGTGCCTTTTATCTACTGCATTTTTTTTCGATTTGCTCATTAGAGAAACAGGGCAAGAGAGCCATACAAGGAAAGAATTACTTGCATGTGAATAAAATTAATAACCTGAAATTATAGAAGGGGGTAGAGAGGCATCTTTTTGGTAATTTATCATAATGTTTCGTAACAGCAATTTGCAGTAATGAAATACCTAATCTTTACTTCTCCTGGGTATGTGTTATGTTTATTGGTTTATGCTTTACTTACATTTTTTTTTATTACTCCATTTGTTAAATTATTTAAACTTACAAGGCAACCTCTAACTTATTAACGGTAAGGCAGCCTTCTGAAATGGGAATCATGCAAATAATTATTTCATCTTTTATCTGTATTTTTAAGGGGCCGGGATATTTTTGTCACTTACCCTGGGATTTATACGGACTAAAAAGCTTGTGATCATTCACCACCGGGGACAGGTAACCCAGCCTGAACTCTAAGGACTGTGAGGATTTCTCTCTCTAAAATAAACTTTATATAAAAAAGTCATCCGGGTGGAAATGTGCTTTTCCTCATGCTGGGTTTCCTTATGCTTTCAAAAGAGTCCTAAGGGATTAAGATGAGTGAGAGACGGGCCAATAGCAAGAAAGGCCCAGTGCTCTTAGAGATATTTCTTCCATGATTAAAAAATAATGAATTTTTTTGTTTGCCAGGTATGAAGAATAAACACTCCTGGATTCCCTCTGTTCTGTCGTTTTCCCTCTAATCTACAAACACACCACAAAGGCTTCTCTGTTCCTTCCCTCAATCACATTTCTCATTCAGACGTCCTTCCTGTTTGGGGTTCTATTTCTTACTTCCATTTGGTTCTTTCCTTTCCTGTATGGGCTTCTAAGTTTGTTTGTTTTCAGGTTTCTCACATTTTTCTATTTTTGAACTGGTTCTTTCTGTAGGACAATCTCCGTGTCTCGCTCCTTTCTCGTTTTGCTCCCTGTCTGTTCTGTGCCTGGCATTATTCATCTTCTTCGTTTCTATTTATTTCTTCCTCCTAGCTCTTATTTCTTTATCTCTGGCCCCTTATTTCCTCTCCTTGATTCTCCTGTTCCCATCTCGATGCCCTTTGACCAAACATCCTCTCCCTACCCCCTGCTTAAAGCAGTTTGAAGACACACTCCTGGCTAGAATGGAACAGAAAGAATAGAGCAGAAAGAGAATAGAAAGGTGGCCAACTGAACCTGGGAAGGGCGTGTCTAGCCGTGTTAAGGACTTCCCCATCCTCTGTTGGTCCCCTGCCCGTCTCCGCCACTGCCTGCCTGTGTCCCAGCTGGGATGAGGCAGCCGAACAGGAAGGAAGCAGGAAAAAAGGTGAGGGCTTGGGGCCACAGAGACTGTGAAGCTCTTCTTTAAATACCATACGGCCTGGTCAGCATTCACCTCAGAAACTCTACAAAACAGGATTGTATTCAAAGCTGAGAACCGCTCAGATCAGCTTGCCAGCAACTACAATCTATACTTCTGCCTCTAAAACTGAAGTAAGTATAACCAGAATGTTTCCACTTGACCCAGAATCACTTTAAAACTACCCATGGGTGCGTGCTAATGCCCACCTCCAGAATAAACATCTTCCTTCTCATGACTTGGCTCTGACCCAGCTCCACCCTTGGCATTTTTTATTTTAAAAATATTTCCAGATATGTTTATAAATAAATCACGCCTCTTAGCACCGCCCGGCTGCCACCCAATTGTACAGCGGAGGAAAAATCCGTGACAGTTAACACTGGAAAGTTTGCTTCTGTCTCACCCCTCAGGAAAAAAAAAAAAAGGAGACGCATAATAAGTATTTAAAAGCCAAACGAACAAGAAGCTCTTGGAAAAACAATTTACCAGCCCAGCAGCCGTGAGACAACCAACTGCACAAACAATGTGACCCTTCTTCCTTCCCCTCCTGCCACCTGGGGTGACAACCGAAGGGCATGGTGCACAGTCTGGGGCGGCAGGGACCTTGGGAGCCCTGCTGAGGACGGATGGTGACAGAGCTGACTCCATTTCTCCTTGTTCGGGCAGGTGTCAGTTTGTTGATTTTGAAACTGAGTCCCTGGGAAAACACCTCGCTGTTCAAATTCTTCAAAACAACAACAAACCTGCACTTTTCACATGTTTTCTATGCTGACAAAAGAAGCCTCTCTTTCTTAAGCTCAGGCACATGGGGGAAAATACCCTAAGTTTATGACACTGTTTGCTAGAATCTCCTCTGAGGCCAGCCCTGACACCGCTCCTGCCCTGGCCTACTCTTGAGACACAAGAGTGAAGAGCCAGGTTGCAGGACAAGTGAAGACAAAGGCTCAGGGCTGAAGCCTTTGTCTAATTCCGTACTGATTGAGGTTGGGTCTGAGCAGAGGGGCTCGTCCCCAGGCAGCCAGGAGTCCTTCCTATGAGACAGCTTCAGGCCGGGTGGGTCTGTCCACTCAGGGCTGCCATCATGTAGGGACCTCTTGAATCAGGGGCCTCTCTTTAATAACATCTGAGGATTTTCTCCCCCTGGCTTCAAAACGATCACAAAAGGATATGTTGAGAACTGAATCAAAGAATAGAATCACACAAACACACACACACACACACACACACACACACACGCCCAGAGTCAGGAATAAATTACATGTGGACAAGTATATATACAAAAATTATGCACCAGGATTCCAATGTTAAGGCTCATTTCCCCCCTCTAAGGAACTTTTAAAATAAAATAAAAAGAAACAAGTAACAAAAATAAGTCCTTGGCCAGACAGCGTCCAGTTCCTGATATTCTTGAGATTTTCAGGTTCTGTTTCATTTGTGGTCCCTTGTGCCCCTGACTCCAGCCTCTGTGGTTGGCATTGCCCCTGATTCCAGTCTCTGTGGTTGGCATTGCCCCTGATTCCAGTCTCTGTGGTTGGCATTAGAAGCATCACTGCCTGGTCTCAAGGCTTTTACCCCCTTTAGGGAGCCCTGTCATCGTCTTGTCTTCATTTGCTAAAAGGGTGGCCTTTAAGCAGCTGTGTGCACAGTGTTAGCTGCTGCACAGAGCCCGGCAGCGGCCTGAGCTGGGACGGTGTGCTCCCCGCCAGCCTGGGCTGCTCTCTGGACCTCTCCTCCCTGCCCCACCACAGAGGGAGGGGTTTCCTGGCTCTCTGCATCCCACAGGAAGAGAACTACCTCCAGGCCAAGTGTTCCCAGAAAAACCCACCACCACAATGGAGAAGCCGTGAACGTCTCTTACTCATTTTGTCACACAAACATCCCACACTGGAATAGGCTGAGGTTTCACTCTTACTCCATTTTCTGACCATTGTTAAGGGCACATGACTAATGCTAGATGTATTAGTTTCTTAGGGCGGCCATAAGAAACCAGTCACAAACTGGGTGGTTATCTATTTAATAAGTAAAAACTTTTTGTCTCACAGTTCCGGAGGCCAGAAGTTCAAAGCTGACCTGTTGGCAGGTTCCTGTTTCCTCTGAAGGTGCTAGGGAAGGACCTGTTTCATGCCTCTCCTAGCTTCTCGGTAGCCTCAGCCGTTCCTTGGCTTATACGTGAGCACTCCAAACCTCTGTCCTCCCACGGTGCTCTCCCTGAGTCTACATCTTCTTCCCTCTGTGTGTGGCTGTTTCTGTATCCACATGTCCCCATTTTATAAGGACACCGGTCATATTGGATTGGGGCCCACCCTAAAGACCTCATTTTAACTTCATGAAATCCACAAGGACCCTATTTGCAAATTAAGTCACACCCTGAGGGTTAGGGGTTAGGACTTCAGCATATGTATTTTGGGGGACACAATGCAGCCAATACCAGTAGCCTACCTTGTTGTTTAAATAGTCCCAACTTACAAGAAAGACGACTCTCTTTTATTTTGTGCGCCAGCATATGCAATGTTCTGTTAACTAGAGCAGTACCTAGCTTCAGACATACGGCAAAGAGCGGCTGGGTAGGTTCAACAGTGGCCTTGGCCACTTCCCCCTGTGTGGGCCTGCTGACTCGCCTCTTCCAGTTTCTCTGAATGAAGTGGGAATCTGATGTGTACTTTCAGCTGAGGTTTCTCTTTTCTAAGTTCTCGAATGTTGGGACACATCTGAGCGGCTTCTCCTCATTGTAACAGCAGCTCTCTCCAGTTACAAAAATGTAACCTCATTAGAGATGGAAGGGTCGGAGGTGCTGGAAGATGTGTCAACACAGTTTTCATGGGTTTTCCAATAGGAATTCACACCCATTTGTACAGTTGTGCTATAAGGCCGAAAGCAACATGTAAGTGTTTCCAGACTCTGAGATGAAAAGTAATTGAACAAATCAATTGTTGGGGAATTTCCTTGGTGGTCCAGTGGTTAAGACTCTGCACTCCCAATGCAGGGGGCCCGGGTTTGATCCCTGGTCAGGGAACTAGATCCCGTATGCAGCAACTAAGAGCCTGCATGCCACAACTAAGAGCTCACATGCCACAGCTAAGACTCAGCGCAGCCAAGTAAATAAATAAATGAATAAAAAAATGAAACAGGTTTTTAAAAAATCACTTGTTGGGATTGAATTGTGATAGCATTTTCTTAATAAAATCAATGTTTGGGTTAATGAACATCTTGGGTTCTCCTAATTTTCTAGGCAATAATCATAACAAACCCACAATACAAGTCTTATCTTCCAGGGCTTACACATTGATGTGGTTAGACACCTTTCATTTCCATAGCACTCCTGCCCCAACAGATTCTCATATCAACCTCCTAAGGTAGGGCAACAGATAGGTTGAGAAAGTGAGAAAAACAATGAGGTTCAAATTGTGTGGGAATACCCCCAGGTAGTCTCTGGGGGCACCTGAGCTGGCTACTAGCTCCTTGCACAAACTGGTGGTTCACTAAACATGCTGATTTTATGTACAGGTTGGGCTAGTTTTCAGCGTCTTGTTTGAATGTTGTTTTTGATTTTTATTTTCCAGTTTTTCTAGTTGGGTAAGACTTGGAAAGATAAGTTGGATTAGAGGAGAGATTTCTCACCTATTACAAAGGCTTCCGTGGCAGGTAGGATTTAAAAGGGAAAAGCTTAGAACAGCCAGGTGATGGACATAGCCAAACCTTTGTTTTTGTGTAGAGCAGACAGAAGCCCTTCATGCAAAAGGGAGGGGGATGACTGGATAGCCTTTCTTTTTTTAACTTTTCCCCCAGTTGGAAAAATTTATATTTTTCTTTTACCAGCACTGTACAAAATTAAACAGTACAGAGAAAGTGAAGGTTTCTGCAGTCTCACCACTTCTCTACTCTGTTAGGCTCTGGCCACAATAATGATAGTTCAGGGTATTTCCTTCCAGACTTTTTAACACAAATACTGTAAAAGTCCACATCTACAGCTACGAGTAAAATCATTAACAGGGTCATCCCATTCTGATTTTTCTGTACCTGCTCTTTTTCCTCTTAGATTGCCCATATTTTTCCATAACAAACCATGAAGATATAACCTATTCTTTTTTAAAAAATCACATTTCATGTTTTAAAATAAAGCAATTCTTGCACTGATTCAAACCATACAGAAAGCTATAAAGTGAAAAGTAAAAGCCTTCTATCCTTTACCCCTAGTCCTTTTTTTCAAAGGTAATCACTGTAACTGCTCTCACAGTGTTCTGTATATCCTTCCAGAAAATATAATTACTATTTCTTATATGCACATACAGGAAACTTTTATTTTGTCTGCACCTTGCTTTGTTTATGTAATATATCTTGAGATTTTAAAGACTCTTGAGATATATATAGATATACCTCATTCTTTTTAACAGATGTGTAGTGTTCCATTGCATGTCTATACCGTTATTTAATTAATCAGTTCTCTATTAATGGACATTTAAATTGTTTTAAAATTTTGTACATACGTCTCTCATACAGAATAAAACATCAGTGCTCATTTCTCTACACTCTCATCAGCCCTGGGCATTAGCATTTTATTGATTGATTTATCTTTTTATAAAAACTGTTGCTGATTTGATATCTTTCTTTAACTTTTGTTTCTTTGAATATTATGGAATCTAACCCTATTTTCTGTGATTTGTTGCCCTGAATTGCCTGTTCATGACTTTTGCCTGGGCATTTATCGGAATATTTATCTTTTTCTTATTGATTTATAACAGGAGGATTCTCATATGAAAACATGCCTACAGAGCTCCAGTGATGGATCTAAGATCTTAAAAGGCAATTATGCTTTACATATTCATAATTCTCTAATAAACTCAGCAGAAACCAAGTTGAAGTTTACATCTGTTAAAGCAAATTCTTTTTCTAATAGAGTGTAAATCATGTAAGAAAAATAAAAGACATAGGAAGAAAGAACAGCTTGTTCTCCAGTGTCTCTTGCCATCTGAGCAGCACTTTTAGGGAGAGAGTGAACATGCCATGTTATCTATTTAACACGCATTCCTCATAAGCAACTCTTTGCTATTCTGTCTTCAGACAAACATACATAAAAGTAATAAAACAATCTAAGTGGTAGACTTGCACTCAGTCTGACTGATTCCCCCTCAGTCCAAATTACTGAAGTTTTCTTATAGTACTTAAAAACAAGCCCATTTACAGAGCCAGTGACATCATAACGATCAGAACTGCACTCATTTTCACTCCTTCACACATGTTCCTACTGGATGAGTGGCTTCCTTGTTTAAGTATGGAATTTGCTGATCATAAAGTGGATTTCATCCAGATACAAAATATGAAAAAATGAACTCATGGGAAATGACCCTTGAAAGGCACACCACCCTCAAGCCTTGAAAGGATTTTCTATTTCATCAACTGGAGATGAGCCATAATAATAAAACATACAATATTATACAAAGATTAGAAAATTAAGAGTTGCATACCTCATAATTCCTCCCCAGTCTCATTTTCCTAGCCTAACTCATTCTCAGCATTTACAGCTGGTCCACTTGGCCTTCCCCCAGGAATTGCACCCCTTGGTTTAGTTAAGGGTTTCTTCTCTGTGCTTCCAGAACGCTCTGCATGGCTCTCTCACTTGTTGTACAATTTTGAAATGACATGGGATGAGTCTCCTCCCCAATTTGATTGCCAGCTCTGCAGGTCAAGGACCACGCGCATCCTTGTGCACCTGCCAGCTCTTAGTCCCTGGCACTTGGTGGGTTCTAAGTAATTACTCGTTTTGCCGTGTTACTGTTAATATGTTGAACAATATGGAGAATAGTTTGCTCCCCATTTTTGTTCACCTGTGTGTGGCAAACACAGCTGATTGCCCGCCTAACAGCCATCACTGCCCCTTTCCCCTTTATCCTTGCTGGAGAAACCTTGATTTTGTTTGAAGTTTCACTCTCCACAAAGCTACATGCTTAGGAAATGACTCCTCTTTTCCGGCTGGCGGGGAGAGCATGCATGGTGACTGGTCCGGTCAATCTTTGCAGTCCCATTCCCCTGGCCTGCGGCCCAATTCCAGCCGATGAGGTCTGAGAGCAAGTCATCTGGGGGAGCTTCGGGAAAAGTCTTTTCTTATCGTATAGAAAGGCTCATGGGAGGAGACCACCTATTTTCACCAGTCATTGCTGTACTGCATGGGATATCTGGAACTGTTGCAGACATCTTGTCACACAAGGGGGGCATCCCCAACCTGCTAAAGACTTGCAGAGACATCTTCCATGGTGTGGTTGGGCTGGACTCACCTGCCTGCAGACCTTCACTGAGACATAATTAACCCCTGAAGACATCCTAACAGTACATCACTACATTGAATTGAAAACAAGGAAAAATCAAAGGGGAATTAGCAGTCCTGTATTGGGGGAAATGGAGTCAAAATGAAACGTTAAAAGGAATCAAGTTTTATTTTATGGTAGAGAAGCCCATGGGTAAATCCAGTTGCTGTTTTCAAGTTCATGGAGGGTTTTACAAATAGGATATCAAACAGTTATTTCCCATGACTTCTGAAGACCTAACTGAAAGAGAAAATTGAATTAAAGCAGGAAAGATTCTGGCTGGATTTAAGGGAGAATTTGCCTGAGGAATGATAAGATCCTGACAAGGGCCACTGAGGATGAGTCTGTGCCTTTAGGAAAGGGCAAGAATGGAAAACGTGAGTCTTTGAGCAGTTTATTATCCACCTATCTAAGGCAATGGGGATAACCAAACGACCACTTGACGTTTGTAATTTTATGCTAATCTAAAGAAGTTACTGAAATTTAAGCAGATATGGAATCAGCTACACATCTCCAAAAGTATCCATTAGGGTATAAGTTTGATTCGACAAAGCTGGAATTACCTGTTTCAGCACTGTGGGGCCAAAATGTCAGCGTGACATCCAGTTTATAAGTTACGTTGAACACACACTGCTTATCAAAGCTTTGTGATTAGTCACATGCTCCAGACAAGACCATTTCATGAGAAATGTAGCCTTGGGGAAGGTGGCTGATTATATTTCCAGGGTGTTTATTAGTAAGGCGGCTCCTAATCTGAATCCACTTTTCCACGGAAGAATGTAAAAATGAGCACTGGATTTGGTCACTTCCTATGACTATGTCAACACGCTGAAGAACACGCGGTATGCAGGTCACCAGGCCGCTGGGTGTGAGGCAGCCCGGCCCAGGGCCAGCCACTCCTGAGTCCAAGGCCTGGGTTAAAGCACGACGCAAACAAATGATATTTTTACTAACGATATGATTTACTAACTGTGAAATGACTGCATGGATCACAATGAACCTGGGACAATCACTACTTCTCCCCTTACAAACAATTTTATATACAAGCTACTATTTGCAAGACTCTCAGATTAACCCCAGAAGCTAATGTAAATACAACGAAGGCATATTAAAATCGGTTTTAAAAGGTTTGTTCTTGTTGATTTGATTACGTGCACATCACCACCTCGTTCTACTGAGATTGCCGTTGGGGTGTTTCTTTTCCTCCTAAACTTGGTTGGGTAAATTTCAGAATGCAGATTCTGTGTATTGAAAGTCATTCTTTCACAAATCAACAGCGCTCTTTCGATCATACAGGCCTGGTTCTGCGAAGACTTCTATGGAAACAACCTGTGCTGACACACACTGAGGGGAATGTGGGTCCCCTCTCAGCCCCCCTTCTCCTCTTCCTTTGCATGATTCTCTAACTCCTCTCCTCTCTTCTCCTTTCATCTTGTTTTTGAGAATCCCTACACATCCTGCCTAATTCTCTGCTGCACTGGGTCCTGTGCTCCCTGATGGCCCGGGGAGCCCTGGAAACAGCCTCTGGGCTTTGAAAGAAATTCCAGACTTCAGCTGAGGCAGCACCCAGCCCAGCTGGCTGCTGGGAGGAGCTCTGCAGGACGCTGCTGTCCTGTCCCTTTCCCCTGACACCTTCCCTTGCCCACCCACACTGCCATTGACAGTGGATGGAGGGAAGTCTGCACGTTTAGTTGGCGCCCGTTAGATCGTGCTGTTTGAGTCCTCAATCTTTCCCTTCTGTTCACGGGGTCAAACAACCCCTTACGCGGGATGCTGACACAGCCTTACATCTTGGCTTTGAAGTCACCCAGACCTGGGTACAAACCCTACTCTGAAATCAAATACCAGTGTGTATTTAATCCAGCAGTGTATTTAATCTCTAAGAACTTTGGTTTCCTATAAAAAGAGGGATAATGATACCTACTTCTAATGTTGTCAGGATTAAGCAAGGGCCATTTGAAAAGCACTTATTATTCAGTGTCATTATAGAGACGCAAAACCCCTTTTTACGGCAGTAAGAGACTTCTAAATACCTGTGCTCAAAATACAGGCAGTATTTGCTGCTTGTACTCCAGTCATTTCCTTTCAAAGGAAACCCCAGTCTCGGGCCTACGACCGCAGCAAAGCAGCTGCAGAGCCGAAGGACCAGACCGTGGGGGACAGAGGAGGACTGTTTTCCCCGAGATTGCGGTGGAGGCTACAGCAACATTGCAGTAGCACATGCCTTGCTGGGACACGGGGAAGGTTAATGAGATAACATCTAGGTGGAAAGTGCTGAGTGTGCTAAATATCACCATGTTCAATCACCCTGCTACTGGGGCAGGCGCGCCTTCGTCCGGATTATTCAAGGGCAGGCGGCTCTGAGAGCGAAGGTGGCAGATGAGATGTAATTTAGGCAAGTCAAGCACACCCTACCCCAGACACGCTTTCCGTGATGTTGGGAGCCACAAACAGGGAAAGGACTTCGGCCTCCTCGGCGCTCCAGTTCAACTGTTTAACTCTCTGGGTTTAGAATTATTTCCTGCCACGTTTCTGCAGAGCTTCCTCAAGGCCACTGACAACACAGCCACAGTGGACCTGCTCATCAGCCCTGTGACCTGGGGCCACACTTCTGAGCCTCCGTTTCCTCATCTGGAAAGTGGAGAAAATAATCCCCCTCTATTTCTCAGGGTCTGACACTACAAAGCCAAAGTGCTTTGAAAATTATAAAGGGATGCATAGTGACGTGAGCTACTAGATGCCACTTTCTATTCTTGTTTCTTATCTGACCACAGCTGATCTTAAGAAGTAAAGTTCTCTGACTCTACTCGCATGTTACCAACCATCATACATCACAAAGTCTAGCTGAATTTCCACAAGGCTGAATTACGCATTCAAAGCACTGAGAAAAGACAGTACTATTGGTTCTATTTCTTAGGACCAGCTTATCTATAACGTAGTGCTTGCAGTTTGCGGATCCACTAAGCCATGCTATTATATAGAAATAGTATTTGTTTTTATTTATGTAGTACCTGGAATTTTTAAAAACACTTCCATGTGTATCACCCTATGGTGTTTAATGTCTGTTTGTAGGTCTTTATCTCTCCCAGCTAAATTGTTTGGGATATCTGCGTTCCTCCTTACTGTTTTTCAGCACTTTGCCTCTGGAAGAGGCAGAAGCCTGGGGCTTCAAGGACTCAGGGCGTGACCCTGGGAGTCTTACTGGACGTGGCCTCGGTGGCATCAGTCATTAAGGAAATGAAGACAGCTCCAGGCTGCCCAGCCTGTCTCATGACCGGGACACAGACAGTCCTGCTCACAGGGAGACAAGCATCCCTCCATGACCCGCGGTCACCACACCAGTTTCAGGAAAGTCTCCCACGTTCCCAGAGTCTTGGCTGCTGCTTACTGACAAACCAGTCCCTCAATAATCTTATTGTATGTTTTCAAAATAATTCTCTGTAATGCCCCAAGAATGTCTGAACTTCTGTATGAACTTGCTAGTTTGCATATTTTTCAGCTTATTAGTGGGAACTCCAATAGACAAGGCCCATGACCTTGCCTTTCCATGGATCTCTCTGGCTGGGTGCAAGGGCACTCTCTCCTGCTGGTGAACTCACAGTGCCCTCCCTTCTCTTTCTGATTCCCCCTCACACTCACTCCAGTCTCTTTCTTCCGTCACCCTCTTCACAACCAACGTTAAGAAAAAAATAACTTTGCTTCAATGACAGGTTACACATTAGAGAATGCCACAAGATTCTGGTTCTGAATGTCCGTGAAGCAAGATTCTGAAAAAAAGAGAGTGGAGGTGGTGTTGCCTTTGATGACTTGTTGACCCTGACCCCATGCCACTGGGAAGGGAGCGTTCAGGTTTCAGGATGACTGCACAGGACCCCAGCTCTAGTACAGCCTGTCTTTCACAAACCCCTGAGACATCCCAGCCCAGCCAGGTGTGATGTGGCCCGGCCTGATCCTTCTGTGGAGATGCCAGAGAGAGCGGGAGTTAAGCCCTAATTGGAAAAGAGACCTCATATTGGAAAATTAAGGTTTTAAAAATGCCTTGAGTGGGCTTATCTGGGAGTATATTCAAGTGCATGGATTCATCAATTCAGGAGATACTGTTTTCTTATTTTGCTAGATGCAGCTAAAATCATAAAGAAGATAAATACCAAATTTCATAGCTATTGGACCAAGTACTTCCCAATACCTCCACCTAGGTTTTTGCTATGTGTAGCATGATGCATCGATCCACATATACAATTCTTCTCTGTGTATTTCCAGTTAGAGGTATCTGCCCCACAAATGAAATGACCTCAGAGTTAGGGACCTACACCAAGAGCAAAGGACCACAAGTAATTCTCAAATCTTTGCTTGTCATCCATTCATTTACATATTTCTTCACCTTTGTCTCAGGAAACCTTTACTTATAACCAATGTTGTGTACCGTACATGGTGTGTATGCTCTATTCAATGAGAAGATGTAGAGAGTCATTCTGGTCATCAAACAATTAAAAGTCATGGTAGGGCAGTGAGAAATGTCCCTCTCAATTTAAACATCATTGCAAGGAATTTCAGCGCAAATGTATTATTAAGAACCAAGTGACTCCTACAGAAAACGAGGCCTGGGAATGGAGAAAGACTAGCCGGAGTCGTCAGGCCACGCTCGGAGCGGAGCAAGAGCCTCGAGGGATGGAGAGGGAAGAATGTCAACTATGTTTTCACCTTTCTTCCCCAACAGAAGGCAGAGGGAAGCATGCTCTTCTTTCATGACTCCTGACTATCCCTAGTGGGAGGTTCAAGGCACAGGAAAGTGGCACAGACCCGGGGGGAGACATAGAAGGTGGAGGATGCACACATGCAGTCTCGTCACACCCCCCCAAAGTTAGAACCGACGCTAGCGTGGAAAGATGAGCCATTTCAACGATTAGCACCTGCTGCAGAAAATGCCTTCAGTAATTATGAGCTGAATGAATGAATGAATGAATGACCGAGATGATCCCCAGAAGTTCCCCAGACCCCACTTTTACAGGTGCCCTTGTAGCCTCCAGAAGAGAAGGCAGAACGTGTCCCCCAGGGCTTTGTAAATGACTAGATTCTTGTCAAGTGCTCCTTTCCTGCAGAATGGGATTATGCAGTGATTTTCAAAAATATGTACACCATTAACTTGTTTTTACTCCTTTGTTAGTACAAGCAAGTGCAATGATGAACCTCCTTGTACGCATGTTCTTGTGTACCTGGATGAGAATGTTCCTAGGGTAGGCGCCTAGATACAAGCTCAGCCTTTCTAGACACTGCCGAATTGTTTTCCAAAGCGCTTGTACCAATTTACACCCCCACAAGCAACAGAGAACAGTTCCTGTTTGTCTACATCCTTGCCAGAACTTGGTATCATGAATTTTACCAAGATAAAAAGGGTAAAATGACGTCTTATTGTTTCTCTTTGCATTTCCCTGATAACTATTGAAGTTCTCTGAAACTCCTATTAGATCTATTTAAGCCTCTTGGCTTCCTTTTCATCTCTTTGTCTCGCTCTCTCTCTCTCTTTTTTTTTTTTTTTTTTTTTTTGTCACTGGTGTGGTATGTGAGATCTCAGTTCCCTGACCAGGGACTGAACCTGGGCCCCCTGCAGTGGAAGCACAGAGTCTTAACCGCCGTATCTCCAGGGAAGTCCCTCTTTGTCTCCCTTTTCTATCTTATGAATAATTTCTTCCAGTTCACTTATTTTTTTAAAATGTGTCTACTTTTCCATTTAGCCAATCCATTGGCATTTTTAATTTCAATTATAATATTTTAAAAAATTCTTTTTGTTTTGCAAATTTGCAAGATCATTACTTTTAGTCTCTTTTTCCTTATATATTTAATCCCCTCTATTATTACTTTTTCCCAATTAGACATACACTTATTTTATTATGACTGATAATGATAATATCTAATGTCATTTGAGGTCTGAGTCTTCGATTTTGTTTTTTGGACATCCCCCATGGTGTCTTGATTGCTTGTGTGTTTTGTGAGTTTTGATGGTTAGGCCAGTTTCTCTGCTATTTAATCGTGGGAATTTTCTGAGGCCTGATTTAAAGGCGGGTTCCTCCAGAGAATATTGCTTTTATTTCTGCCATGTGCCTGGAATCAATTAAAACCTAAAACCACTTTAAAATAAAGTTTTCAACTTGAGGTTTTTCTAGTCCTCACAGATAATGTAAATTTTGGACCACAAAGCCCTGTGCAGGTTTGCTTGTGGTTATGAATTTGGGGGAGAGAATCTTGCCCCCTCCACCCAGCACAACAGTCAAGATAAGCAAGTTTCCTTGCTACCTCCATCTGTGGGGTGGGCTTGTATCTGTGGATAGTTCACCCTTGTACTGAAGGTGTTGCCCACTGGGATCGGAGCTTTACACGCAAGATCTCCTGTTAGAATGTGTCTTGGTTGGGCCTTGGGCTTGGTCACCTGCCAACTTGACCCCTTGCCACCATTAACACCTTAGGTTAAAGCCAGCAGGGCTCTACTGATGCCTCCATAGAGAAGGCTAAATTCAGAGTGCTCTTAACTTTCAGGACTCCTGCTTTCACTTTATTTGCCTCTGAATATTTCTTACTCTCTTACGAGCTCAGTGATGCATTTGAATATATTGTTTTATTTAAAAAAATTTTTTGGCTGTGCCACACGGCATGTGGGATCCTAGTTCCCCCACCAGGGATTGAACTTGCACCCCTTGTATTGGAAGCGTGGAGTCTTAACCAGTGGACCACCAGGAAAGTCTGTAAAAAATTGTTTTAATTATGATATTTTATTCCACATTTTTAGTTGTTTTTAGCGGAGGGATATTCAATTTGCCATAGTGAAGTAAACGAGAGTTCTATTACATAATTTATTGTAATTTTCTGCATGTCTGTAGTATTTTATATTTAAAAGAATAGCATATCTGAGAAAAACTCTTGGAAGGAAATAGGCCAAACAAGTGTTAAGTAAAGATGGCGAGATTATTGGCGAGTGCACCCTCTCCCTATTTTTCTGTACCAGCATCCCCCCACCCCTGCCAGTTAAAGTTGGTAACCAGATGAAAGTCTTTAGGATCACATCTTAAATAGCAGTTTCTTTCCATAAACTGAATTGTCAAGGAATTCTTAGCTTATTTTAATCCAGTAGATTCATAGAGCAAGTATACCCTTCTCCTGAAAAGATCCAAGAAGTGGGTAACACTGACTATTAGCAGCAAAACCACTACCCGATTTTAAAATACCTAAAATGATCTTGTCTAGAACTTGTTCTGAAAGAGCTGGATACATATTTTCCCCTTAAAAAACAGTAAGGGATGTTGCCAGTAAAAACATCTTAGGAAAATTAAACTTTAATCCTTCCTCATTAAATAGCATAATTCTTTAAAATCTCTTCTTGAATTTTGTAACTATTAAAAAGTGGCTTGAGAGTGTTTTTTAAGTAAATACTTCAATTTCATGTAGCGTTGATAATACTACCTCAGTCTCCTGAATATTTGGGAACTGGCAAACTTGATGGTACCCAAAATTATCAACACATTCAGAAAAAACCACCCAGTGAGGAAGGGTTTCAGGTACTTGTCTGTGCCCCCTCTGACCTCCTTATTACCCTACACTCACCAACAGCAGGTCATCCAATCCTCAAACTGTTGCCAACACGGTAGGCGAAAATGGTATCTCATTGTGGTTCTTTTACCCCTTTTGACAGCAGCACAATATTTCATTGCATGAAAGTAAAATAATCTGTTTTTATTTAAATGACTTCTCCACTGATAATGTTTTAGATTTCTTCCAATTTTTTGTTATTATAAACAGTGCTGCAGTCAACTTTTTGGGTACAAACATGCTTATACAATTGTTCTTTCACACTCTTAGGATAAATTGCTACTTGTTGCCAGACTGCCTTACTTTTTTGGTGGGGTAGGCACAAGTTCTTGCTGTAGATAAAAGTTCTTTAAAAAGTCTAAATTCCTAGATTAAATTTCTAAAACTAAAAATATTTTCATTTCTATTTAAAAATTTTAATTTTATTACTTGTCAATTAAAGTCTTCCTGCCTACCATTATCTGCAGATGTACCTTGCTTTTAGAAAAAAAATGTAAATACAGTAGTGCAAACTTACAAAACAAATAAGTTAGGATAAGTGACTATTTGCATTACAAAATTATTTGTTTTACAAACTGGTACCGATTTAAACTGAAAGCACCCTGAGAACATTTGAAATATGACCAAATTTACAAAAATTCAATTTACATCCAATATATGAAGACTATATCAAGCACACAAAGTGAGGTAAACTTATTTGAACATGATTTCATGCATCTGAGGAGGGTGATTAAATATGTGGCTGCTTTTTTGAGAGGCAAATTGTGTACAGTGCAAGAAACCCATGAAGGATTAACAAAACTGTAAATACCTGATATTTTTTTCTCTAAAACTCTTGGGTTTCTTTTTTCTTTTCTTTTTCTTTCTTTCTTTATGTCTTTCTTTCCTTCTTTCTTTTTTTTAAGACTGTGCTTCAAAAGCAGAAAGAATATCCATCTTCCCTCCCCTGCTTTTCAGGCTTCCCGCTGCACGCCAGCCAACAGAGAGGCATATGGCATGTAACAGGCATAGTCAACCTCCCCCCAGCATATTTGCAGAACCAACAGTACATATTGAACTAAACCACACCTCATGTGAAAGACTTTTAATCATCCTTTACTCTTTGGTGGCGGAGAATGGTGGTAGTGGAGGTGGAGGGAGGGAGAGCTGCTTGTTGGCCAGACAGCTGAGGGGAATGGAAACATATCATTACCGAGGGGGGCGGTGGCCTTCTTATTCATTGGCTCTAATTCCCTCGCCAGACAAATGAAATGACAACGCTGTAGGGCTTAGAAAAATTGGGGCAACTCTGGGGCAGTAGGTGGCCGAGAATGTATTAATGACAGCTTGCCTGGGCCTTTGCGTGGCAGATAAAACACACAGATACACACTCTGCGCATTTAACCAGCTCCAGTCCTAACAGACTTTCCCAATCTTTTGTCCCAATCACTCATCCTTTTAAGCTGATTCAGAAAAATGCATATACCATGTAAAACACTTTTGTTTTTGTAAGAAGACTCTAACATAGAAGTTTGAGGGGGGAGTTTGGCATTCTTCCCGCACATTCAGGAATCCCTGCCCACACTCTGACCGTAATTAGCCTACGGCCTTCAGAATGCAGGCCCACGAGCAAGGAGGCAGGCATAGGCCAGGCCCCCTTGGCCTTTCCCTCTTTCCCTTCCTCACTTCCGCCCCTCTTCTCCCATTGGCAGTCCAGCTGTAGGCCACACTTCCCAGGTGCCCACTGGTCACCACACAAGGTGCTGCACCCAGGAGCTTGCTTGACAATTTCAGAGTTTATGGCCTCTGGACTAGAAAAAGATTGACCCATTTTATTTTATGAGGTCAGTGGGAAATTAAAGCAATTAGTGGGAAAAGAACTAGACTGGGTGTCAGAAGACCTGGCTTTACTTCCAGCTGGGCAACTATTTAGCCATGTGACCTTGAGCAAGAAACTTAACCCTAGTTTTTTCAGCTGAAAAATGAGGTTTGAATGAAGTGACCTGAGGAGTAAAACTGAGCCAAGTGATCCACTCTGTATGTATGTGGGTGGCTGTGCCTATGCAGCTGTGTGTGTATATGTGCAAAGCATGAAAAGATCAATCCAGGAAGAAATGGACTGAAGCAACCACAGCGCAAGTGCTCAGAAGTGAAAGGGAGCAGCTGGAATGGTGAGGAGGTGTGTCAGAGGGGAGGAAGTGCTTTCCCATTGGCACTGTAAAGCAAATTACCCTAAAACTTAGTGGTGCAAACCCAAAACCAGTTTGTTTAAAATAGTCTTTTTTAGTGATTTTGTGGGTTATGGGTTCAGGAAGGTCTTGGCTGCTTTGTTGTCACACGACTTTTCTCAAGAGGTTGCAGTCAGATGTTGGTGGGGACTGCAGCCATCTGAAGGCTGCACTGGGCTGTGTGTTGACACATCTGGGAACACCCAAGCTGGCCTGTCCACATAGCTGGCAGCGGATGCCAGCTGGTGCTGGAAGCTCAGCGGGGCTGTGACCAGGCCTTTCCAGCACGGCTTTTGTAGGGGAGACAGCCTCTACATGGTGGCAGTCCTCCCCGCCGAGCAAGCGTCCCAGGTGAAGAAAGCAGCAGTGGCATGGCCTTTTCAGACTCGGCCTGAGAAGTCACACTGCGACATTTCTACCATACTTCATTGCTCAAAGCCGTCACCAGCCCCTCCGGGTTCAGAGGAGGGTGTGGGGGACTCTTGCTGTTTTTTTTTTTTTTTAAGCTCTTTATTGGAATATAATTGCTTTCCACCGTTGTGCCAGTTTTTGCTGTACACCAAAGTGAATCAGCTGTATTTATACATATATCCCCATATCCCCTCCCTCCCGCGACTCCTTCCCACCTTCCTATCCCGGCCCTCTAAGGCATCACCCATAGGTCATCACCCATCATCGAGCTGATCTCCCTGTGTTATGCAGCAGCTTTCCACTAGCTATCTGTTTTGCATTTGGTAGGGACTCTTGCTCTTGAGGAGGGGATGCTAAGAATGTTGGGGTCAAGTTGTAAAAGTGCCTGTCAGACAAGAATGCTCTGACTTTTCTCAGTATCTTTGAAATAAATGTCTTGATAATGTATATAATGTAATCAGCTTTCTGAGATAAGAGGCTTCTTAACTAATCTGGTTTGCTGAGTACTCATGAAGTGAATGTACTTAAAGAAGCACTGCACTTGACAAGGAAATTATATAGCTCCAAATCTGAGATAACTTTAACCTCCACAGCTGTTTGATGCGAATAAAGTCAGCTCCATAACTCCTCAGTGTGGGGAAAAGGCAAAAAGCTGTGAACAATCAAACAACCAGACTTTTTATTATTTCTAGACTGATTTGGATGCTTCAGAAACAGGCCTCTGCTCCTGGGAAGCTGACAGCTCACTATGAATACGGGAGAGTGATGCTATGAAACAGACGGGAAAGAGACCAGTTCACCAGGAGTGCCTGCAAGCAGGCCATGATCAAGGGAAAACACCCCAGAATTCATCTCAGGAAAAATGTGCGCTACCTCGACTCGAGCTCTTCTGATGCTGGTGACTGAGAGCAAACACACTTCGCGCGCTCTTCCTTGGTCTAATTTCAATGATTATTCCTTCCCATCTTGCACAGCTGCCATCAGACTGATTTTAGTTCCTGGGGATTAAACAGTTCTGAAGGTTATCACTCCCCTTCAGCGGAGCATATCTTCAAACACCTTCCTGGATAATTACCATGACCCAGTGATTGGGCAATCACTAGAGTGATTTCAAACACACACACACACACACACACACACACACACACACACACACACACTTCTCCAGCGTGTTCCTTTGTGTTTGTTTTGTTTTTGCATTTTCAAAGCCCAGCGGTTTGTGAGAGACAGTAGAAGGACAAAATAAAAAGACATATGGTAGTACTTAAATTATTCCCCCAAAGGGAAAGTGTCCAATATGAAATTACTCAGTCTTTCTACTATTCTGGGGTAGGGAGGGAGGCATTTCAACCAAGAAAATCATAGAATACCCACAATACCCAGAGGAGAACTGAATTATATTATCAGCTTCCAAATACAGTCAGCAATATTTCACCAGAAAAGCTGCTTTGCAAAAATTAAACCTCTAATGTTTACACTGGGAAATACCTCCAGTCCTTCTCTGCCATCTTCCCCAGTCCCCTGTGCGCACACACACAGACACACACACACAGACACACACACACAGGATCCTCTTTGTTTGGTTCACCTCTTTTATCCTAACATGCACGTAGGTGATTCTGTAGTGAGGTGCCCAAGTGCCTCCAAAAGGAAAGATTACACAAAGTAGAATTTCATCTCTTATTTTTCAAAATGTTCTAAAAACCCATAGACTCATCTGATATAAGCGATGGAAAATGACAGGCAGAAGGAAATCAGTGAGACAATTCCCTGAGATCTTTTTTCATTCAAATTGATAACTAGAGGAGGAGGCGGAGGTTGGGTTTCAGCTTCCTGCTCTTTTACTTAGTTTATGCAACTTCAATCCATTCAACCCAGGCTTAGGCATATTGCATAAAGGTTTTATGAAATGAGATAAACTTTGAGAAATATTTTTAAATTTAAATTTTAAAAACAGGTGATGCATTCACGGTTCAATATGAAAACACTATAAAATGTATATGTTGAGAGGTCTGCCCCCATCTACTCCAGTACCTCCCCACCCCACCCCCACTCCTTATAAGTAAGTATATTGTTAGTTTCTTGTGTATCTTCCCCGTGTTTGGGCTAATACAAACAAACACAAACACATCCATATTTTCCTCCCTTTTCCATTTCTTTTTGAGAAGGAATTTAAGAGACACAGAACTGGTCTTGTTTGTGCTAGTGGTGGGAATACACAAGCAGAGAAAGCAAAATGGGATATCAGAAGCTTATAAGAATGGAAATTTCTCAGTTATTTAGATTCCCCAAATCACTTTCTTTGACCTTGGTTCTTTGATTAAATCTATTCTTTGGGCCTCTTAATTCTACGAAACTACAAAATCTTTATTGTTTACATAATCAAAATTTTAGATAATTTATATAGCTCATCTCTTGCTTAATAACAAAAACATGTATACGGCACCTCCTTAAGAAAAGAACAAAAAGTGCAGTAGCAAGTGAGTGCAGGGTTCCTTTACCCAGAGGTCTGACCATGGACGTTCAGTGGGAAGGCTGACCATGGCCTAAGGGAAGAACATTCATTCCGACCTGGAAGCTTTCCTTTGTCTTACATGTACCCATGCATAGAGAAAACAAGGGCCTTAGAACATCTCACTTTTCTGATGCTTGGCAGTCTAAAGTAGATCCAATTGGTAGATTCGCAGGAATGTGCATGTAACCAGATAATTGATGCTGGGCATTGTGTGGGACTGTGCCAGACTCCAAAAACAATTAAATCATTTTAAACTCAAATTTTGGAAATGAACAGACAACAATGACAACAACCTACCTTTGGAACAAGTTGAAACACAATAATGATGTAATTTGTTGTCAGTTTTTTGGTGTGTAGTATTGTATTATATGCCAGATGAATAAAAGACAAACTAAATTGTGAATGACATATAGAATAAATGATTGCAGGGGTCATATTGTAACAACTGCTTTCCATGGTCAATGCTTTCCTGAAGAGTTATATAACAGATGAGTTTGGGAAATCAAATTAAGTTTGGTTAAATGTTTAAAGACATCCTTAAAGATGACTCATTTGTTTTGATTTTTTATTTAAAGTGAAACATATACAAACATTTTAAGATATCTAAACAGGACAAAAAGTATGCAATAAAACAAATCTCCCTCCTATCCCATCCCTATTTTTGCCTATTCCTTAGACACAACCAACATACCACTTTCTTATGTTTCCCACAGAAATATTCTGCATATTGTAATATGTAAATATCTCTCTTTTTAAAACACACATAAGAGTGTGTTGCAAACCTCTTCTTCATTTGGCTTCATCTCTGTCAGCACATGCACACCTATACCTACGTGGCTGAATGTCCCACTGAAAGGAAGGACCCCAGGTTATTCAGCCAGGCCCCCAGTGAGTGACGACTCTTCTCTGATGTGAATGAGAATCTTGGTAGAGTAAAATGAAATCACCTTCTCATGATCTCTTTTCATAAATGTATTTGTTACACACTGAGGGTTGTCTCCTCTCCCTTTCTGGCATCTGGAAACCCATTCATTCCCCTCTCAGCAGTCACCATCGTGTGCTGCCTGATGTCCAGGGTCTGAAAATCGCTCTTTTACACATTTTTAGTTTTTTCATTGTTTCAGGCAGGAGGATAAATCCAATCCCTGTTATTCCATCTTGGCCAGAAGCAGAAGTGTCATATTTTTAAAACACTGAAGTGTTTCCTAAACTTGGATGTACACAATCATCTGAGCAACTCGCTAAAAATGAAGATTCCTGGGCTCTCACCCAGAAATTCTGATTCAGCAAGGCTGCCTGGGAATCTATATTTCTAACCAGCGGCTCAAGTAATGTTGCTGAACCCCTGCCATGGACCAGCCCAGTTGTCTGGGAACCACTGGCTTCAAGGATGATTGTATTTATTTGTCAGTTATTCTCAAGTGTTACCACCATATGGACAGTTTGTTTTTCAGAAGAAAAAAATAGAAATAAATGGTGAGATGAATGTCTTGCCAGACTTTGAATGACTGAGTTTTTGGAAACACACTGTCACCTCTGAAGAGTGTCTGGAGAAGCCAGGGTTCTGTTCCAAAGGGACAGCTCTGCTCAGCATGTGACAAAACAGACCCAATCAGCTTGAAGGCAGGTTGGGAGTCGAGGTGGAAGGGGCGCATTGACTTGTCTGCACAGAAAGGGCACAAATCCCAGTAGCTTCAGCTTAGTTAAACTCATTTTGGAAAATATTTTTGGCTTGTGTGGTTTTATGCTTTTAGAGTTCCATTTTTAAGCACTGGGCCTGTCCAAACCCACTGAAGCGGAGCTGAAGCATCCAAGGAAGATGCTGAGTTTCACACCGATCTCTGCTGAGTCTGTAAAAATTTCTCAGATTTGTCCAAACTGCTTTGTTGAGAAACCAAAACAAAAATCACTAATCCCAGTGGGGTTTGTAGGATCCTGTGGTTTTCATCCAAAACCACGGCAAAAGCAGAGGTCGGTCATGTGACTTACAAGCCTGACTTACAATCCTAATGGTTTAATTATGAACCTTGAAAGAAATCCATAAGCTTCCGTCTTAAAATATACTCCCAAGAGAAAAACCAAAAGAAAAAAGAAAAAAAGAAAAAGAAAATCTTCTTAGTGTTGGCCTGGAAGCATAGACTAAGGAAACATGTCCAAACCAAACCAAATGTTGTCAGGGCTCGCTACATTTTAAATCCAAAGCTGAATTTTATTCCATTGGGGTGGCATTGTTTATTGACACTGTCTGTGGCAACTGGATTGTCTAGAAAAGTTCAGGAGAGCTGGAGGCCCTCTCTTGTTTGTGCATGAACAGAACTGGCCCACTGTTCAATAAACAAAATGAGTTCAACAACATAAATGATGAGGTTTTATTTTGCCATATCTTCCTTCCCCTGGGATATGTAGACAACAAATTATCATATTACTTATACTTTCTTATTCTTTACTATAAAATCTCACTCATTAAATGTCAGATCCCTTTATAACAAAGATTCGAATTCTAGGATACACAAGAATAACCTGGAGAATTTGTGACATCTGTATATTCTTGTTATCTATCACATTGGAATGTGACAAACTATCCCAAAACATAGAGGCGTAAAGCCACAAGTGTTATATTATATTTCATGATTTTGTGGGTCAGGAATTCTGGCAAGGCTCAGCTGGGCGATTCTTCTGCTCAATATGATCATCTGGGCTTACCCATTGGTTTTTAGCTGGTGGCTGGTCTCACCTGGAGGGTCCAAGACAGCTTCACCCTCATGCCTGGCAAGTTGGAGAGGATGACTGTAAAGCTGGTTCAGCTGGGCTCTTCTAGCTCTCCAGGTAGCCGTAGGGTCTCTCCACGTGGTCCAGGGCTCCCAGAGACCAAGGCTAGGCCTGGACCCAGCAGAGCATCACCTCACTGTTCACAGCAGCCATGGGCAGAGTTCAAGGGGAGGAGAAACAGACCCCACCTCTCAATGGGAGAAATGTCAAAGAATTTGTGGCCATCTTTTATCACAACAATGCAAATGCCAGCATTCTACTCCCAGAAATTCTGATTTAGTAGGTGTGTGGTGGGGTCCAAGATTCTGCATTTTAGAAAACATCCAATGAGATTCTTGTGCAAAGGATCCTCACAGCACATGATGAAAAACACCACTTTACAAGATGTGATAGAAAGTGTGCTTATAATGAATCTGTCTGTCAATCAATTAAACCTCAACTAATTATATGGTGTGTGCTCAGAATCACGTTAGGTACTTTGAAGAATAGAAAAGGAATATAATGAAGGCATCCCAGCCCTGAAGGTGCTCACACTCCCTGAAGCCAGGATTCCCCATGGGAGAGGGCCAGGTAGGGGGAAGGGTAGGACAACGTGGCACACTGCCAAGGTGGCTGAAGCAAGCACCTGGAGCAGAGCCATACGAATCAGACTAAAAAGTGTGTTGGAATGAGTAGGTGGCTGGAATAAATTACGGGGGAAAGGGAGCCTTCTCTGCAAAGTTTCCAGAGAGAAAAGGGGATGGGGCAGAGCAAGGAAGCAGGGGGCAGGATAGCTCCCGAGCACAGTTTTCAAAGTGGGATGCTTTTTCCAAGGCTTTTGACAGGATCACGTCCCCTTATCTTTTTTTTTTTTTAAGATTTTTTATTGATGTGGACCATTTTTAAAGTCTTTATTGAATTTGTTACAATATTGCTTCTATTTTATGTTTTTGGTTTTTTGGCTGCAAGGCATGTGGGATCTTAGGGCCCCAACGAGGGATCAAACCCACACCCCGTGCGCTGAGAGGCAAAGTCTTAACCACTGGACCACCAGGGAAGTCCCTCCCCTCATCTTTTATTCCTCCCCAATCCTGACTTTCTTTCTGGTCCTATTTGCCCGTGTTGTTCCTATCCCAGCAAGCCAAGCAGCTCAGCTCCAGGATGGGACAGCCAGTCTTTCCAGTAACAATGTGGACTTTCAGGGCAGGCTTCTGACTCACCCTGTATATGGCTTCAGCGACCAAATCATCTCTGGATCACACTCCCAAAGCAGATTCTGCATGTGAGTGTCTGCACGTGTATGCGTGTGTGTGTGCGTGTAAGGGGGTGACTCCTGGAGGAGACATAAGGTTGGGAGACGCTCAAAAGCTGGGTCAAGCTATGAAGAATGTTACTGAGCGTCTGAGCACATTGCTGAAGATAATAGAGAAAGATGATCTGTAATCTAGAGAGATACACGGGACGAGAGATAAGCGTGGAATGAACTCGGAGGCTGCGGACCAGAAGAACGGGTTGGGAGGGGTGCTGGAACAGAAGGATCCAGAGGCCATCTGTAAACAAGGGTACGTGAAAGATGCCCCAGGGGGTGAAGGCTGGCTACCCAAATATGTCTTATTTGGCCTGATGGAAAACAATCCCTTCTTATCTGAGCGGAGGCTGCTGTCAGTGCTAAATCTAAGTGTTGAAGAGTCAGGACTGAAAGCCGGCACCCGCAGCAGCCAGGGAAGGCTGAGAGCAGGCTGGGCAGCCATGGTCCTACAGCACAGGGTGCTCCCTGGGCCAGGGGTGCTCGCAGACAGGCAGCCCAGGGAGACACAGATCTCTAGGAACAGGGCCAGGGAGACACAGATCTCTAGGAACAGGGCCAGGGAGACAGGCCTGGATCACACTGTTCTGTATTCCCAGCCATAGGCAGGGCAAGAAGCAATCACAACTCAGTCCAGGGCCTCTGGGTCCATCCTCAGGACAGGATGGGAAGGAAACACTAGGCCTCTGTGCCAGTTAGGCAAAGGTGGCCCTCAGGCAAGCAGCTGATGCCCCTATGAGCCCGAAGGGCCCCCTCCTCCAGGCAGACACAGGTCTCACCCCCACCGCAGGCTTAGGGAGCATAGTGCAGTCTGGAATAGCCCCTCTGACCCCTCAGCAGGGCCTCTGTGCAGGGCAGAAGGTACACAACCATACAAGGTGACCCTGGCGTGGAGGCAGGGACGAGGCCCGATTTTTGTCCTGGATGTTTGAGTGTACCGGCCAGATCTTGATGTTTTTACCATAAGTCAGCAAAGGTTTGGGTTTCTCTGTACCTCATCAGACACAGGGGTAAATTAGTCACGGCCAGAAGGATACAAAACCTTAACACTGGGCGAGTTTGGAAAACTGGGAGCAAGTGTGTAGGTCCAGGGCACCTGGTGCCTAAGCATTGTCATGCCAGCCCGTCCAGTAAGCGTCTGGCTCGAGCAGGGTACGAGCTGAGAAAGGCTCCTGGAGGCACCACTGCCAAAAACATTGTTCGGGTTGAATGCTAAGCCATGTCCCACGCCCTGGCAACTGGAGGACGAAAGCGTCTGCTGTGTTCCTTTTAAGATTAGGAAAATACCGCCTCATTGTGGAGTTATTTCTGAAGATTTCAGGACACTTGCATCCAAAAACGACAGTGCTCTATACACCTTGCCACTCCAGGGCAGGCTGATGCTCCAACCAGTGAGCTTTTTTTTTTGCTCGTCAAATAAAGCCCTTAAAATACCTCTACTTCCTAATTCATCACCCACCCATTTCCTTATCTGTCGATTCCAGCTTTCCCAGTGAGTGTGTTGGTTCTGGCCAGAGGCTCTTGACCTGATTTCTCTTTCAGTCGGTCTGACCACTTAGGTCTGACTCGGGCTAATCTTTTGTTCAATATTTCTTGAATGCTTGAGGTGTGCCAGGCACTGTGCTCGGGGAAAGCAGAGGCAATTACGACATGGTCCCTCCCCTCAAGGAATTTGTAGCATAAGCAGGGACAGACAGGTGGACAATGGCTGCCTACCCAGCGCCCATTTCCTCCTTCTTCCTAGCAGAAACCTAACACTATTCAGAATCCTCCTTTCACTCATTCCCTCACATACACACACACACACACACACACACACACTTGCTTTGGGGGTAGGGTGCAGGGAGTGTGAAGCCAAGAACAGAATGAGTCAGAAGCTGAGTTTAGGGGAAGGGAGAAGGGCCTGCCCTGAAAGTCCACGTTGTTACTGGGAGGTCTGGCTGCCCCGTCCTGGAACTGAGTTGCATGTCCTGCCGGGACAGGAGCAACACAGGCCACTCACACTGGAAAGAAAGCCAGTGCATAGTTGTGGTTCATTCATGTTCTTAAACATTATATTGTGGGACTATACACAGCTTATACATTCATATAGTCAAGGGACATCAGGGTTATTTCTAGTCTCTTAAAACTGTGTTTCTTTGAACGGAGTTGTTTGATGTTTGTTATTATAAACAACGCTGTTATAAACATTCCTCAGCAGGTCTCTGGGCACCCATGTGAAAGTTCACATTTAAAGGATAGTACCAAATTGTCTTCCCCATGATGGTATCTAGCGGCATTTCCATCAGCAGTGTGTAAGAGTTCCATTTGCTCCATATCCTCACTCATACTTCATTTCATAGCATTTTTTGATTTAAAAAAAATCTAGTGATTTTCAATGCAAACATGAATTTGAATTTTTCTGATTACTGATGAATATTATCATGAATATTGGTCATTTGTGTTTCTGCTTCTGTAAAAGCTTGTTTAAGCCTTTTGCCCATTTTCATTTTGAGATATTTGTATTTTTCTAACTGATTTTAGGAGTTATTTACATATTCTGAATAATAATCATTTGTCAGTTGTATTTGTTTCAAACAACTTCTTTCATTTTGTAATACATATTTTCACTTTTAAAAAAATATATATTTATTGATTTATTTTTGGCTGTGTTGGGTCTTAGTTGCGGTGTGCAGGATCTTCCATTGCAGTGCACGGGCTCTTTGTTGCAGCGTGCAGGCTTAGTTGCCCCTCAGCATGTGGGATCTTAGTTCCCTGACCAGGAATAGAACCCATGTCCCCTGCATTGGAAGGTGGATTCTTAACCACTGGACTACCAGGGAAGTCCCTATTTTCACTTTTTTAATAGTGTCTCTTAACTAACAAATATCCCTTATTTTTATGTGGGCACATTTACCAATATTTTCTTCTTGGTTAGTACTTGCTTGATCTTTTTAGTAAGTCCTTCTCTACTCCAAATGCATAAAGATATATTCTTTTATTTTATGCTAAAAATGTTAAAGTTTTGCTGTACGTGTTCAATTTACCTGAGATTCATTATGTGTATGGTGTGAGATAGGGATTCAATTTCGCTTGTTTTCCATATGTGTAAGTATGTGTCCCAGGACAATTTATCGAATTATCCTCCCTTTTTCCAGTGATTGCAATGTTACCTCTGTCATATATTAAGTTTCTATATGTACAGGTCTGCTTCTGGGTTTTCTATTTTGTTCTATCATCAATATGTTTAGTCCTGAACCTATACCACCTAATCTTATTTACCATACCTTTACGAAAAAATGTTGCTATCAGGAAAGGCAAGTTTTCCCACCTTATTCTTCTTCAAAACTGCTTAGCTATTAGGCTGTGCTCATCAATATACATTTAGAATCGATTTGTCAAGTTCTCTGAAAACCTCTGTTGGGATTCTTATTGGAATTACACTGAGTTTACAGATCAATTTGAGAAAAATTGACATCTTCATAATCCTGAGCTTTCCTATCCATTAAAACAATGTATCTCCATTTGTTTAGGTCTCTTTAAAATGTTTTCATTCACTCAAAATCCAACTGCTCTGTGCCAGACACTTACTCTGAGGGGCAAGAATCCTTGCCATGATGGACCATACATTCCAGCAGGGAGAAGACAATAGAAAAAATAAATAAGTTAAAATAACAAATAAGTAAAACTAATATGTGAAAAGTCAGAAGGAAGCAAGGTAACTAGCCACACGTCTATCTGGCTTGTGGAAGATAGGAAAGCAAGTATAGGAAATTTCACATGAGGAGCATGGGATGGCTGGAATGGAGACAACAAAGGCAGAATTTGTAGGACATGAGGTCAGAAAGGAGGCAGTGACCCATTCACATGGGTCAGAGAGAGGCTGGGCTGATGACCAGAGGAGGAATGTGATTTGACTGTAATAACAGGACTGCCCTGGCTGCTGTGTTGAGAACCTATGAGCAGGAAGTAAGCAGGGAGGCCACATATGAGGCTCCTACAATAATTGAGATGAGCTGTGATGGTGGCTTGGACTGGGGTCATGGCAATGGGGTGGTGAGAAGTGGCTGATGAGAAGTAGCACCAAGAGGATTTGCTGATGAATGAGATGTGAGGTGGGAGAGGATCCAAGGACTGATTGGTCCAAGAGATACACCTGAGCAACAGGAAACACGCTGTTGCCATTTACGGAGAAGGGGAAAAATAGGTTGGAGAGAGAATGTCAGGAGCTCAAAACTGGACATGATAAGTTTGAGATTTCTAGTAGACAGCTCAGAGGAGGTGCTCTGTGGTCTGCTAGATAGAGAAGACTGGAGTTCAGAAGAGAGATGCCAACTGAAGTTATACATTTGGAATTCACTGAACCGTATCAGTCAGGATCCAACAGAAAACAATGGCATATGCAAATTAGGAACATTGAAGGAGAGTTCATTTACAGAGGGACTATTTTTAGAGCTAGGCATGTAGGGAAACCCAAGGAATCGTGGAAAACGCTGGGTGTTGCAAACACCAAAAGAACACAGGAAACAGGAGGCCATAGGAACTGAGAAACAGTTGGGTGGAGAAGGGGATCGCAAGAGGAGACACCTTTAGTTAAAAATCCTTACCCAGCAGAGGCCAAGGGAATAAATACCCCAACCTCAATATTCCTTCTCCCCTTAATATCTTGCCACTGTGCACCACTGTTGACAACCAACCAGAAGCCAGAAGGCACAGATAAAGAACATACAAGCCAACCTCCTGAGGCAAAGAACAGCAAGGAGAAAGATGGAGAAGAGACCTAGAGGGAAAGAGAAGATACCTAGAGCAGGCAGATAACGTGGTATTTGAAGCAATGAGATTGAATGATTGACTAGGGAATGTATGTAGACAGAATAGAGGAGAGGTCTAAGGACTGAGCTCTGGAACATTCCAATTCTTAGAAGCTGGATAGATAAGGAAGAATCAGCAAAGGGGACTGAGAGGGAGTGACCAGAAAAAAATCTCCCAGAGAGTATTGGGGTCTTAGAAGTCAAATGAAGAAGCCGATTTTAAGCAAAGCATGTCACATGCTGTTACTAGGTCCAGTAAAATGGAGCCTGAGAACCGACCATTGGACATAACAATGGTGGCCTCAACAAGAGCAATGGTAGTGGGAGAGGGACCTCACTGAAGTGCGTCTAAGTGAAAACCAGAGAATTGAGAATAGATAACACTTTCAAGGAATTTTGCTATAAACTATATCACATATAAAGGAGTTGAAGGAAATGGGTGGTTGCTGGAAGGGAAAGTAGATCAAGACAGGTTTTCGCTTTTGTTTTTAAGATGAGAGGAAATAGGGACTTCCTAGGTGGCGCAGTGGTTAAGAATCTGCCTGCCAATGCAGGCAACATGGGTTTGATCCCTGCTCCAGGAAGATCCCACATGCCTCGGAGCAGCTAAGCCTGTGTGCCACAACTACTGAGACTGCGCTCTAGAGACTGTGAGCCACAACTATTGAGCCTGTGTGCCACAACCACCGAAGCCCGTGTGCCTAGAGCCTGTGCTCTGCAACAAGAGAAGCCACTGCAATGAACAGCCTGCACACCACAATGAAGAGTAGCCCCTGCTCGCCACAACTAGAGAAAGCCTGTGTGCAGCAATGAAGACCTAATGCAGCCAATAAATAAATAAATAAATATATTAAAAAAAAATGAGAGGAAATAATAGCATACACTGATAGGAAGAATCCCAGTATAGAGGGGAAATGATGGATGACGCAGAAGAGGGTCAAATTGCTACAGTAATGTCCTGGAATAGATAAGAAGGGATGGGGCCTGGTGTATAAAGAGAGGGCTTGGGTTTAGTTCAAAGCTTGGGGAGTTCATCTATAGGAGCAGGAAGAATTGTAAGCGTGTGGGTGCAGATGCTAGCGGGTGTGCAGATGTGGTGGGTGGTTCTTGTTTGATTGCTTCATTTTTTCTAGTGCATAGAAAGCAGGGTCATCAGCTGATAGAATCTGGGAGAAGTTGGCATTTTGCAAAGAGGAAAGTATATCAAGTAGTCAACTAACTTAGTAATCATCAAAATTTTCTCTTTCAAAAATAATTCTGAAAAATAATATCTCCTCAAAATATTTGCAAATGATGCGACCAACAAGGGCCTAATTTCCAAAATATACAAACAGCTCATACAACTCAATAACAGAAAAGCAAACAACCCAACTGAAAAATGGGCAGAAGGCCTAAACAGACATTTCTCCAAAGATGATATATAGATGGCCAACAGGCCCATGAAAAGATGCTCAACATCACAAATTATTAGAGAAATGCAAATCAAAACTACAATGAAGTATCACCTCACACCAGTCAGAATGGCCACCGTTAAAAAATCTATAAATACAAATGTTGGAGAGGGTGTGGAGAAAAGGGAACTCTCCTACACTGTTGGTGGGAATGTAAGTTGGTGCAGCCACTAAGGAAAACAGTATGGAGGTTCCTCAAAAAACTAAAAATAGACCTACCATATGATCTATCAATCCCACACCTGTCTATATCCAGACAAAACTATAACTCAAAAAGATACATGCACTGCTATGTTTATAGCTTCACCATTCACAATAGCAAAGACATGGGAACAATCTAAATGTCCATCAACAGATGAATGGATAAATATTATGTGGCACATATGTACAAGAGTACCATGATTTTGGTTAGACAGGCCAGCATGTCAAAGCAATGAAAAATGCAATGGAGCTGAGGATACGCATATAATTCTTAGTAATTGTAGTTATTGGCCATGGAATATAATCTGGGTAAGGTCTTTAAACAAGATTTATAATTTTTTCCATACTGGTTTGGGAAGCCTTTTGTTAAGTTCATTTCTAGGTTCTTTATAAAAGAAACTCTTTTAGAATATGTTTTCTGAAAGAAACATGTACCGTAATGTTTATTGCAGCACTATTTACAATAGCCAGGACATGGAAGCAACCTAAATGCCCATCAACAAATGAATGGATAAAGAAGATGTGGCATATATATACAATGGAATATTACTCAGCTATAAAAAGGAATGAAATGGAGCTATTTGTAATGAGGTGGATAGATCTAGAGTCTGTCATACAGAGTGAAGTAAGCCAGAAAGAGAAAGACAAATATTGTATGCTAACTCCTATATACGGAATCTAAACAACAAAACAAAACAAAACAAAAAAATGGTACTGATGAACCCAGTGACAAGACAAGAATAAGGATGCAGATGCAGAGAATGGACTGGAGGACACGAGGTTGGGGGGGCAGGGGTGAAGGGGAAGCTGGGACGAAGTGAGAGAGTAGCACAGACATATATACACTACCAACTGTAAAATAGATAGCCAGTGGGAAGTTGCTGTATAACAAAGGGAGATCAACTCGATGATAGAGGATGCCTTAGAGGGCCGGGACGGGGAGGGTGGGGGGGAGTCGTGGGAGGGAGGGAATATGGAGGGGATATGTGTATAAATACAGCTGACTGACTTTGGTGTACCTCAAAAACTGGTACAAGAATGTAAAGCAATTATATTCCAATAAAGAGCTTAAATAAATAAATAAATAAATAAATAAATAAATAAATAAATAAATAAAATATGTTTTCCAATTATTTGTTGCTAGAGTATACAAACAAAATTAGTTTTAATATATTGATCATACTATCAAACCAGCCTGAAAAAAACCCAATACCTTGTATACAGCTTGCTTGGGCTCTCTTACAGGTGGTCATATCCTCCATAAATATTAACAGTCATGTTTCCTGCTTTTCAATTCTTATGCTTTTCTTTCTTAGTCATGCCGTGCTGGCTAGCAACTCCAATATAATGTTGAATACAGAAGTGGTGGTAATGACTAGTATTAGCTTATGACTGATTTTAGATGGAATGCTTTTAATGTTTTATCATTAATAAAGATGTTTACTCCAGGTTGTTGGTAGGTATTCTCTGCGGGTTTTATTTATGTGGTTTTTTAAATACTAAATGACTCATCCATCCCTTGGATAATTTCGACTTGGTCATGATGTAACTTATTTTTTTATGTGAGTAGAGTCTTTGAATATGCATAATCTGAGGATACAAGGTTTATTATGTCCATTTTACAGATAAGAAACTGACACCTAGAGAAAAACATAATATGCATAAAGTTTATACCCAGCAGATGTCAGAATGTGAATTCAAACTCAGATCTATTTGATTCTAAACTGATGCTCTTTCTACCAGCTATCTTCCTTGAGGGCAGAGACTAGGTCTTCTTACAATGTCTCAAATGCCCAGGGCAGGGCTGTGCTCACAGTACTTACTCAAGACATTTGTTGAATGCATATTCAACGGATGCTTCAGGATCTTATAGATTCTTTAAAGTTTCCTTAGCTGGAAAAAAATTAAATAACACTTTTCTTATCTTAGGTATTGGTCACAAAACGATGTTAAGCGTAAACAGAAGAAAAGATCTACAGAAGTGGACCTAAAAGATAATCTTAGCAGTTTTTTCTTATTATCATTACAGTTCTTACAGTTCTTCATTGGAAGAATTTTAATCCATTGGAATGGATTTTAAAAGGGCTAACAGGAGACAGAAAATAATGACATCAAGAGAAAGTCTCTTAAAATGTAGAGTCTGCCTTGGTCAATGACCTTACCAGTGTGTTCACACTCAGGACCAAAGAAATCAAAACCATTGATGGTCAAGTCTTCATTAAAACATTTCCATTTCTTCAGTCCAAAAAGTGGTATTTCTTGGGCTGATATGTTTTAGAGAGATTGGGAATAAGTCTCTGCAATTGGAAAGAACATGCAAAGGCATACCTGACCATGGTGTCAGGCAGAAAAACCAGGTCATGGAGACTCTGGGAGGGAAATTCCCCTACATCACGCAAGACCCTGGGATGGGCCTCTGGGGCATAAACAAGGGCAGGAGACTCTACATAAAACATCTGCCAAAATAGGATGGAGTCAACAGTTGTAGCCAAAATAATACTTCACTACTTGTTGAAAAAGAAGCAGGAAAAATGACACTGTCACCTCTTCTGGGAAAAGCAAAAATAAAGTTGTATTTCCACCTTAATTTTCCACCTTGTGGGCAAAAATAAAAGGAAAATTACTTCTGGGCAATACTGCGCATATTATAGGATAATGAGCCATCTTAGGCAGTTGAGCAAGAAGCAGAGCAACCAGTGCTCTTCTCCCTAGAAAAGAATAATGAGGTGAGTTCCTTTAAAGTAAACCTTACCAAGAAATGCTATCTCCAAAAGGAGATGCAATGAAATACACCATCAAGGGCCATCTAAAAACGCCACACATCTCTACTGAAGAGACAGTGTGACACCTGGGAATAAACTGAAAATGTAGCATTTGGGAGCCTGATCTGATTCACACACCACTCCATCACTGCTAAGGGCCCTCTTGCCTTGAAGTTATTTTGTGTCAGTTTTCTTCTTTCCTTCCTTCCTTCCTTCCTTCTTTCCTTCCTTGATTCCTTCCTTCCTCCCTCCTTCTCTCTCTCCCTCCTTCCTTTCCTCCCCTCACTCTCTCCTTCTTTGTATGCTTCAAATGTTGATTCACTGAACAATCCAACAAATTCTTCTGTGAGGCCAGTTATTGAGATGATTCCAAACACTCCCAGCTTTTAAGACCAGCTTCTAATTGCAGAGATGTGGCCTCCTCTGTGTCTCTGTGTTGGCAGAGTTCTAAGGTGGTCACCAGGATTTCTGCCCCCAATGTATGTGTCCTATATAATCACTTCCCCTTGATCGTGAGAGGACCCTTTCAATATAATTGGATATCACTCCCATAACCATGCTATGTTATATGGCAGAGAGATTTACAGATGTCATTAAGATCCCTAATGAGTTGGTTGACTTTGAGTTAATCAAAAGAGATTATCCTAGGTAGACCTGGCCTGCCTAACCAGAAGGGCCTTTAAAAGTGATCAGAGGGATTCTAAGTGAGAGAGATTTCTTCTGCTGGCCTTGAAGAAGGGAACAACCATGCTGTGAACTGTTTATAGAGGAAACCGTGTGGCGAGGACCTGAGGGTGACCTCTAAGAACTGACAGTGGTCCCCGACCAAAAGCCAGCAAGAAGCTGAGGACTTCGCTCTCGTGAATGCAAGGAACTTAATTCTGCCAACAACAAGTGAGACAGGAAGAGAAACTTAAGCTTCAGCTGGAACTGAGCTCCTTTGACACCTTGGCTACAGCCTGACGAGACCCAGAACAGAACACCCAGCCAACCCTCACCCAGACTTCTAATCCCTGGAAATGATGAGATACTGAATACGTGTTGTTTTAAGCCACGAACTTTGTGCAGCAGTAGAAAACTAATAAATCCACCCTTGGGCCTTAACAATATCCCTAATCTGAAGTTTTGAGTGAGAATTTACTAGGTAACATGGGAGAAGAAGCCAATGAGCTCTTTCATCAGCAGGAAAAAGTTATCTCTGTTGTTTTAGTTGAGGGCATGTGATCGTCATTCCTGGTATTTGCCAAATAGGTCCAGCTCCTTGTCCCTCCAGACCCATGACAGCCATGTACTGACTATCCCCTTCGTGCAATCCTTGTTAGATGGACCGTGTGCATCATGTTGGTCAGTGTGTATCAGTTCTGGGCCAGGGCATTGAACCAATGTAGAACTCCCTAGAGCTCCCTTTCCCTCTGCTCTAGTCACAGCAGTGCTCCTGATAGCCTGGTCCTAGAGTGAGGTTCTACGGGCAGAGTATGTCTTGCTGGCCCATGATTTCACCTGTGGAATGAAAAATAAATCTTATCTGAAGACTCTACAATTTTACAGTTGTTTGTTACTGCATCATAATTTATTCTATGCTCTCACGTGGGGAATTACTGAACTATACAGCCAAAAGGAACAGCCAGAGACACAGGCATGAGAAGATAAGAAGATAGGAGAACACTAAACCTCTTACATGGTGTCACATGCCTGAATTATTTCATCCTTATTGCAAACAAACAAATAAAGAAACAAAGAACAAATTTTAGCAATTCCTTGAGTAAGTGCATGCAGTAGAGAAAAAACATAAGAACATCAACCATCACTCATCTATGCTGAAAGGCACAAGGATCACAGAATCCACTGAAGTCTGAGAAAGCAGAACCAAAGAAGTGGCTGGCTCTTTACTGTGGGGAGAAAGGTGGGGGAAGCATCTCTTGGACAACTCTTCTTAGGACAAATGCCATCACCCGTCTTTGGGGTTTCCACGTTCACTTAATTTTGAGAGCCTAGAGGACAGAGTCTTCATATTCTGTTCAGTAAGATTATCTAAAGATAATTTAGAAGGAGTGTATCTACCCTGCAGAAACAAACAATGCAAACAACAGGTCTGAATTTTAAAAAGTGCTATGATAGGAGAAAAAACGGATGAGCAGTACAACCCTGTTCTTAAAAAAGGAGGGAAATAACATCATGTTAACATGGAGATGTTCGTGTTAAACGATCAGTTTGATAAGTTATAAGGTCTTTTTGAAAACCATTCAGATGGTTTCTGTGGCAGACACTAAACTTAGATCTTAAAGATAGAGGCTCTGGTGAAATGTTCTTTGGGAAATTAGCAGAAATTCCATTCTAGCAGATTTGGATTTTGAAGATAAAAATATCACTGGCTCTGTCAATAGTGGGATAGTTAAATCAGACATGTATAAATTAAGCTAACCCTATCTTTTCAAAGTGTTAGTCTGTTCGGATCACATCAATAATGTATAGCCAAGGAAATGGGTTGAGGAATAAAAGAGATCTCTTGACCCCTGCACCCAGTGACTCTTGACCAATTATTATAGAATTAACTACATTATACTTCTCAAAGTTAAATTTGATCAAAAAGATACATCACCAAGAACTAGAGCTGGACACTATTACTTGTGGAACATTTTTCAATTTGAATATATTAGCTATGTCTATATAATAAGAGGAAATGGAGTACTGAGGCAATGATTGGGCAATTTAGGCTACAGGTTTATATTTGCAATGAAAATATAAAGTAATTGTGACAAAACAGTTTGTTAAATTGAATCACCTAAGGTAATTGCTTCAATTCTTTCACCTCACCTTTTTTATAGTGTGATCACAGCCTTGGGAGAGGTGAGGCTATTGTGGGTGCCTGAATGTTGGACTTGTGTGCCAACGGACACACTCCTACCGATAGTCCAAAAGCTATTCTAGGTGCAAAATACTTTCCTTCTAGTCATATGCTCTTCTCACTCCCGTGCTAGGTGATGTTACCAGCATATGGCTTCCACAGGCAAGCTGGTGGCTATATTTTTTAGGTTCTATCTATATTTCCTTGGACCCATGCAATGAAGTCATCTGGATGATGAGAACAAAAAACAGCATCCTCTCAAAAGGAATGTCATTCTGCTCTCACAATGCAGAGAGGTACACTTAGTGTACATTTAAATGTAAATAAATGCATTAGATTAATGATCTTGGCACTAAAGAGATACTAAAATAGGCCACTGATGACCTTTCATGCTCCACCTGAAATTGTAAAAGGGTGGCCCAAGAGGTAGTTTGGGTCTTTTGAAAGAATCACTTCCTTTCTAGAACCAGTTATCCCCCTTGGTTTCTCAGCTTTTCCTCTAAATAGCAATGTTGATGCTTTATTAGTTGATCAATAAGACATGATACAGAGTATGGTTATCATAAAATAATCATACCCTGGAGCATTTTGAGGCATGAGCCACTTGCCTCTAATCAGATTGGGTTGAGATTACCTCTGGATAACCACACTCTTGGGAACTGTCTCATTTCTATTATGAGTACATTTCATAATAGGGAAAAATGTACATTCCTGTAGGGGGAAAATGAAGTTGGCTGCTTATACCTAGCAATCATTTCAGTTGAGCCGAGAAACATTCCTCTTTTTGAAAGAAGTCAAACTATGCTTCGTCTATTCAAGCAATGTCAGAGAAAAGAGGCAGCTCACATGCCGTGTGGGTAACACGATACAATGGAGACTGTATTTTACTTTGGCATTGCAAGCTCCAAATTATATGCAAACATTCAAAAAGGGCATCTGAAACTTGGCATGCATGTTTATAAATGGCACACTCTGAATCTGGAGTGGGCTTCGGTGTCTAGGTTACAATAACAGATGAACTCCAATGTAAAAATGGAACAAAGCCTTTTTTTAACTTCCTACAGAGAAAGATGTTCAACTTTCTGCTTCAATTATAATCCCAGACACACTGGAGGTTCCGTTAAGAGCAATTTCTCTCTATTTCTCCTTATCCTGACCAGTCAAAAATTTTAATCAAATTACATATATTGGAAACTTAAAGACAGAAAAGCCCAGTGAGCCATGAAATACACTTTACAACAGTGTGCACAGTACTCACCCTATTGGTTTAGAATGATGGAAAAATCCATTTAAAATGTTAGATGAGCACACTGCAGAGATGATTATAAATTCTTAGAGCTGTAGGTTTAAATCCTATTTTTCTATGCATAGTATTTTTATCCAGGAATTTTTAACATAGGATAAGTGATAGAGAAAAAAAAAGATGGTGAAAATACTTATGTGAATTGTTCTGTGGTGGAAATAAATATTTGTAACAAATAATTAAATTGAGATACAAGAAAGCAGGACCACGTTTTTGCCATGTTAATGGAATCAGATGATATGCTTTGTGTTTGTCTTGGTTAGTTATTTGGGTCTCAAAATAAAAACAAAATTATTTCAGTTTGATCTTTTGAATGAAAGGAGAGAAGGTGGACAAAATCCTGGGACACCATAAAGAGAAAGTCTCATTTATGGATTTGTGACATTATAATTAAATTTAGCTTCTACATGGCATTTGATTAATGACACCCCTTTTCAATGCTGGTTATTTCAAGAGCCTCAGAATATCTATCTTGGGTCCAAACAATTGCTTAATGTTTCCTACTATTTCATTTCCTCAGAACTGTACTTGATTTCTGCAAAACAGCTAGGGTAACTGGGCTCCTGGCTTGAGAGAAATAAGGGCTGGTCCCAAAGAAACCACGTGAGGATTTTCACTCATCATTAAAAATTCAACTCACGTAACCAGAGGAAAGAGTCAATTTTTAATTATTCAGAGAGCAGAAAGGCTCCCTACCTCAGATGTCCCCAAGTTGGTAGATTACCCATGTTTTCTACTAAAAGTCTCATTTTGTCTTGCCCAGAAGAGGCCAAAAACAGCCTAAATACAAACTGTAGTGCTACCTCACACATCCCAGAATGAAAGACAGTTGAGGGCCTTGTATGCAGAGCTAGACTGAAAAAGGCCTGGGGAAGCTCCTTCTCAACTGGAAGCAGTGACTCCTGGCCCAGCCCCGCCTCTGATGGATGTGGGAGTTCTCAGAGGCCTGCACTGGACACTCCTCTTCCACCGCTTAAACATGCACCACCCCATTAACTTCCCGCCACCTCGACTCTGATGTTAGTTAGCACTGCACCATAGCAGCTTCCTCTAAGGTCACTGCATAGTCAAATGAGTGACTTTACCAGCGTTCTTGAGTGCTGCCCCATTCACCTCTACTAATCAACAGGCTCTCGAAATTCCTTCCTGTTTATGTGACTTTTTTTTTTGGCTGCGTTTGGTCTTTGCTGCTGCGCGCGGGCTTTCTCTAGTTGTGGTGATCAGGGGCTACACTTCATGGCAGTGTGCAGGCTTCTCGGGGTGGTGGCTTCTCTTGTTGTGGAGCACAGGCTCTAGGTGCGCAGACTCAGTAGTTGTGGCATGCAGGCTCTAGAGCACAGGCTCAGTAGTTGTGGTGCAGGGGCTTAGTTGCTCCACGGCATGTGGGATCTTCCCGGACCAGGGATTGAACTTCTTATCTCCCACTAACACTCAAACCTGAAAGGACTGAACTACAGAATTTCAGGGTAGCTCCCTGGGATTCCCACCCCTTGGTATCCATACTTTTGTGTCCTCCTCTCCCCTTCAGTGTGGGTAGAGGCTGTAACTTGCTTCTAGCCAACAGAATATGTATGGCAGAGGTGAAAAGACTGAGCAGATGTAATTAAGGTCCCGAATCAGTTGACTTTGAGTTCATCAAAAAGGAAATTGTCCTACATGGGCCTGACCTAAAAGAGGGTGCAGGCGTTACCAAAGAAGAAATGTAAAGCAAGAGAAACACTCCCCTGAAGACCTTGAACTGCTTAGGGAGGACAGCCTCTAGGAGCTGAGGGGCTCAGTCCATCTTATAAATGTAAGGAAATGAGTTCTGCCAATAGTCTGAATGGGCTTGGAAGAGGACCCAAGCTCCAGATGAAAACATCAGCCCTGGCTGACACCTTGATAGCAGCCTGTAGGACTCTGAACAGAGGATCCAGTTAAGCTCTGCCCAGACTCCTGACCCACAGAAACTGTGTACGGTTTTAATCCACTAAGTTGTGGTCATTTCTTTTACAGCAATAGAAAACTAATATACTTACCTTCCCAACTTTATTATTGTCCTCTCAAGGCTCTAATCTCTGAAGTTAACTGTGACTTTTTTCCTTCATCAGATACCAAGACTTGTCATTTATTTTTGACCAATATCTACTGAATTAAACTATATTCCTCAATTTTATTCAATTATTCAACAAATATTTACCAGACACTGTGTCCAGCTCTGATTATGCAATGCTGAATAAGATAGGCATGGTTCCTATCCTTATGCAAAGTAAAGTTTAGTGGATAAAATGAACATTGAACATATAATTGCAAGGTGCTTTGAGAGGGTCCTGCAGGGGACTCTAACCTAGTCTGAATGGTGGAGGAGGCAGGAGAGATCTTACCACCTCATTATCTCAAGCCTGAGTTATTGTGCCAGCCTTCTACTGTATCTCCCTGCTTCTCATTCCTCCAAGCAGTACCCTCAGAGTCACTAGGTTTCCCTTCCTCAAAGATACTTTAAACCTAGTGGCCTCTGTTTAAGGACTTTCAATGGTTCCCTATTACCTCATAGATATAATAAGCAAAATATTGATGTTTGTAGCAAACATCGATTGTCCCTTATCTAACAAAGGCCCAGAAAAGTTTAAAGACTTGGATGAAGCCATAGAAGTAGCAGAAGTAGTATTGGATTCCCTGTGAGCTAACTCTAAATCAAATTCTCTTTTTTCACTATTGCTACTTCTTTGATATTGTTAAAAAAATGATCTAATCATGAGTATAGAGCTTACAAGTGTTATAGATAAATCAGGTATAGTCCCCAGAGGAAAAACATATTGCTTACTTTTGGTCCACAGGCTTGAAGCTAATCAAATTAATATTTGGTTAATATGGCTGGTGTCATAAGCCTCTGACTATAAAATGAGGGTCACATTTACATTTATACCTTGTTTGCAGTAAATCCGAGACCTCCACCTACCAAAGAGAAATATAGCAGCAGTCAACACTGCTCCACCCAGCTCCCTGTTACTGGCGTGGACTCAATACTGTGGTTTGGATTTTAAAAAGGCACAGCTTCCCTTTTCTCCAAAGAACTGTCCTCAGAAGCCTCTTCCTTTGGAAGGCTGTTCCAACCCTCTACATTTGGGCCAGACTTCAGCCAATGACTGGCTGATGCATACTCTACAAAAGATCAGTTGTGGGATGCAATCTACCCTCCAGAGCTTTTGTGTGAGATCTGACTGAAGCGAACCTCCAGCTGAGACCTCATTCTTGGGTTGCTGGCATCCCCTCCCTACCATGCTTCCTTCATGCCTTTCTCCTGAGAACAGTCCTCGAATCAATCACTTGAATACGAATTCCCACCTCAGGCTCTGCTTTCAGGGAACTTATTCCCAAACAGTAAACTTACCCAAAGTGTCCTTCATTTGTTTCCATGAGCCATCAAAGGGAGCCTCATCTATGTCTACTAGCCGATATGTCATGGTAGCCTCATGGGACATCCACCACCTTTCCCTCTCCCATTCAAATGTCCTCACCACTGCCCAGGAATCTGCTTCAATGAACCCCACTGTGGTCTCTGCTGAAGGCTCTCATTCTGAGAACAACAATGTCCATAACAAGGATGCTGCTTTTGGATATTCCTTAAACTGCCAGCCCTCAAGATGCCACAACTCACCTGACTTCCATGCTAGTTGGTAGAATGGCTTCCACCTTTACTTTCTGGATACTGGACACTTTCTGAATGTAGGCCCCACAATAGCTCTGCTTGGCCCCAAAGTTTCAGGAGGTCTGGTTTCTGACCTTTATTTCTCTAATCCTGAGGGATCAAACCCATTTCTAGGGGCAGGGCATAAAGCTGACAGCATCCCTTAAAAACCTTCTTGAGAATGGCAAAAGTATTCATGCTCATTGTGAAAAATTCAAACAAGGCAGAAGTATGTAAAAGAAACAAAGGAAAGTCTTCTTGTTCTTTGCTCTCAGTCTCATCTCCAGAAGTAACCACTGGCACTGGTGAGGAAATGGAGGCACAGAGAGATTAAGTGCCTTGTCCAAGATTGCACAACCAGGTCGCAGTCACCAGCAACCTTCCTCCTGTGCCCCGAATGTCCCTCTGCTCCATTCCGGCACAGCAGCTCAGCAAGCCCCAGGATATGTTCCCCTGATGACAGGTCTGTCCACCCTTTGCAGCCTCCCTTCCCCACCTGGGGCCACCACTGGAACTCATGGAAAAAACAAGAGAGAGAAAAGAAAGATGGTGGTGAAGTAGAAAGACGTGGAATGCATCCCTCTCCACAGATGCATCAGGAATACACCAAAAGACACAATAATTCCCAGAAAGAACCAGCTGAACACCAGCAAACGACCTTGGACACCACAAAGAACTGCAAAGATCCCAACATAACTGGGACAAGCAACCTCTGAAGTCTGGACTACTCCATCAGAAGTCAAGTAGGAGGCTCTGAGGAGGGAGCAGTGAATCCAGGATTCTAGACTACTAGGGAATCCTCAGACACAGGGAAGATTAACTGCAGAGAACTCTCACAGAGCCCTGTATCAGAGTCTAAGACACAGCTTCATCCGACTTTCTGCAACTGCCAGTGCTGGACACCTCACAACAAACTACAAACAAGACAGGAACACAAATACACCCATCATCATACAGACTATCTAAAGCCATATTAACCTCACAGATACCTTAAAACACACCACCTGACACAGTCCTGCTCATCAGAGAGAAAAGACACAGAGCCACACACCGGAAAGCAGACACCAGACCCCCCCCACCACGAGGAAGCCTACTCAAGACACTGGGTGAACCACACCACAGGGGGCAGAGGGCAGAAACAAGAGGAATTACTACTAGGCAGCATAGGGAAAGGAAACAGCAAATCCTGTAAGTTAGACAAAATGAGAAAACAAACACCATGCAGGCAAAGGAGCAGGAAAAAAACCCACAAGACCAAATAAATGAAGAGGAAATGGGAACATTGCCTGAAAAAGAATTCAGAGTAATGATAGTAAAGATGATCCAAAATCTCGATAACAAAATACAGAAAATACAAGTAACAGTTAAAAGGACTCAGAAGAACTAAAGAGCAAACAAACAGTAATGGACAACAAAACAATTGAAATTAAAAATACTCTAGATGGTACAAACAGCAGAATAACGGAGGCAGAAGAACGAATAAGTGAGTTGGAAGATAGAATGGGGGAAATAACTGCCACAGAGCAGGAAAAAGAAAAAAAGAATAATAAGAATAGAAGACAGTCTCAGAGACCTTGGTGACAACATTAAGCACACCAACATTTGAATCATAGGCATCCCAGAAGAAGAAGAAAACAAGAAAGGGTCTGAGAAAATATTTGAAGAGGTTATAGTGGAAAACTTCCCCAACATGGGGAAGAAAATAATTAACCAAGTCCAAGAAGCACAGAGAATCCCATACAGAATAAACCCAAGGAGAAATACACCAAGACACATATTAATCAAACTAATGACAATTAAACACAAAGAAAACATATTAAAAGCAGCAAGAGAAAAGCAACAGATAACATATAAGGGAAAGCCCATAAGGATAACAGCTGATCTTTCTGCAGAAACTCTGCAGGACAGATGGGAATGGCAGGATATATTGAAAGTCCTGAAAGAGAAAAACTTACAGCCAAGGATACTTTACCCAGCAAGAATCTCATTCAGATTCGACGGAGAAATCAAAAGCTTTACAGACAAGCAAAAGTTAAGAGAATTCAGCACCACCAAACCAACCTTACAATTGCAAAAGGAACTTTTCTAAGTAGGAAACACAAGAGAAGGAAAAGACCTACAAAAACAAACCCAAAACAATTAAGAAAATGGTAATAGGAACACACATGTCAATAACCACCTTAAATGTAAATGGATTAAATGCTCCAACCAAAAGACACAGACTGGCTGAATGGATACAAAAGCAAGACCCATCTATATGCTGCCTACAAGAAACCCACTTCAGAGCAAGGGACACATATAGACTGAAAGTAAGGGGATGGAAAAAGATATTCCATGCAAATGGAAGTCAAAAGAAAGCTGGAGTAGCAATACTTATATCAGACAAATTAGACTTTAAAGTAACGACTATTACAAGAGACAAGGAAGGAGAGTACATAATGATCAAGGGATCCATCCAAGAAGAACATATAACCACTGAAAATATCTATGCACCCAACATAGGAGCACCTCAATACGTAAGGCAAATGCTAACAGCCATAAAAGGGGACATCGACAGTAACACAATAATAGTAGGAGACTTTAACACCCTACTTACATCAATGGACAGATCATCCAAACAGAAAATAAATAAGAACACACAAGCTTTAAATGACACATTAGACCATCTCGACTTAATTGATATTTATAGGACATTCCATCCAAAAACTACAGCATACACTTTCTTCTCAAGGGCACATGGAACATTTTCCAGGATAGATCACATCTTGTGTCACACATCAAGCCTTGGTAAATTCAAGAAAGTTGAAATCATATCAAGCATCTTCTCTGACCACTATGCCATGAGACCAGATATCAATTATAGGAAAAAAGCTGTAAAAAATACAAACACATGGAGGCTAAACAATACGCTATTAAACAACCAAGAAATCACTAAAGAAATCAAAGAGGAAATCAAAAAATATCTAGAAACAAATGATAATGAAAACACAACAACCCAAAACCTATGGGACGCAGCAAAAGCAGTTCTAAGAGGGAAGTTTATAGCAATACAACCCTACCTCAAGAAACAAGAAAAATCTCGAATACACAACCTAACCTTACACCTAAACCAATCAGAGAAAGAAGAACAAAAATACCCCAAAGTGAGCAGTAGGAAAGAAATCATACAGATCAGATCAGAAATAAATGAAAAAGAAGTGAAGGAAACAATAGCAAAGATCAATGAAACTAAAAGCTGGTTCTTTGAGAAGATAAACAAAGTTGATAAACCATTAGCCAGATTCATCAGGAAAAAAAGGGAGAAGACGCAAATCAACAGAATTAGAAATGAAAAAGGAGAAGTAACAACTGACACTGCAGAAATACAAAAGATCATGAGCGACTACTACAAGCAACTATATGCCAATAAATTGGATAACCTGGAAGAAATGGATATATTCTTAGAAAAATACAATCTTCCAAGATTGAACCAGGAAGAAATAGAAAATATTAACAGACCAATCACAAGTACAGAAATTGAGACTGTGATTCAAAATCTCCCAACAAACAAAAGCCCAGGGCCAGATGGATTCACAGGCAAATTCTATCAAACATTTCGAGAAGGACTAACACCTCTCCTTCTCAAACTCTTCCAAAATATAGCAGAAGGAGGAACACTCCCAAACTCATTCTATGAGGCTACCATCACCTTGATACCAAAACCAGCCAAAGATGTCACCAAAAAAGAAAATTATAGGCCAATATCACTGATGAATATAGATGCAAAAATCCTCAACAAAATACTACCTAACAGAATCCAAAAGCACATTAAAAAGATCATACACCATGATTAAGTGGAGTTTATCCCTGGGATGCAAGGATTCTTCAATATAAGCAAATCAATCAATGTGATACATCATATCAACAAATTAAAGGATAAAAACCATATGATAATCTCAACAGATGCAGAAAAAGCTTTTGACAAAATTCAACATCCATTTATGATAAAAACTCTCCAGAAGATGGGCATAGAAGGAAATTACCTCAACATAATAAAAGCCATATATGAGAAACCAAAAGCCAAAATCATTCCAAATGGTGAAAAACTGAAAGAATTCCCTCTAAGAACAGGAACAAGACAAGGGTGCCCACTCTCACCATTATTGTTCAACATAGTTTTGGAAGTGTTAGCCACAGCAATCAGAGAAGAAAATGAAATAAAAGGAATCCAAAATGGAAACGAAGAAGTAAAACTGTCACTTTTTGCAGATGACATGATATTATGCATAGAAAACCCTAAAGACTCTACCAGAAAACTGCTAGCACTAATCAATGAATTCAGTAAAGTAGCAGGATACAAAATTAATGTGCAGAAATCTCTTGCATTCCTATACACTAACAATGAAAGAGCAGAAAGAGAAATTAAGGAAACTCTCCCATTTACCATGGCAACAAAAAGAACAAAATACCTAGGAATAAACCTGCCTAAGGAGGCAAAAGACCTGTATGCAGAAAACTATAAGACACTGATGAAAGAAATCAAAGACAATACAAACAGATGGAGGGACATACCATGTTCTTGGATTGGAAGAATCAACATTTTGAAAATGACTATCCTACCCAAAGCAATTTACAGATTCAACACAATCCCTATCAAATTACCAACAGCATTTTTCACAGAACTAGAACAAGAAATCTTATGATTTGTATGGAAATGCAAAAGACCATGAATAGTCAAAGCAATCTTGAGAAGGAAAGACAGAGTTGGTGGAATTAGGCTTCCTGAGTTCAAACTATACTACAAGCCCACAGTGATCAAGACAGTATGGTACTGGCACAAAAAAAGAAAGGAAGATCAATGGAACAAAATAGAGAACCCAGAGGTAAACCCAAGCACATATGGGCACCTTATCTTTGACAAAGGAGGCAAGAATATACAATGGAAAAAAGATAGCCTCCTCAATAAATGGTGCTGGGAAAATTGGACAGCAACATGTAAAAGAATGAAATTAGAACACTTCCTAACACCGTACACAAAAACAATTCAAAATGGATTAAAGATCTAAATGTAAGGTCAGACACTATAAAACTCCTAGAGGAAAACATAGGCAGAACACTCTACGACATACATCAAAGCAAGATCCTTTTTGACCCACCTCCAAGAATAATGGAAATAAAATCAAGAATAAACAAATGGGACCTAATGAAACTTAAAAGCTTTTGCACAGCAAAAGAAACCATAAACAAGACAAGAAGACAACCCTCAGAATGGGAGAAAATACTTGCCAATGAACAACAGACAAAGGATTAATCTCCAAAATATACAAGCAGATCATGCAGCTTAATACTGAAAAAGCAAATAACCCAATCCACAAATGGGCAGAAGACCTAAACAGACATTTCTCCAAAGAAGACATGCAGGTGGCTAACAAACACATGAAAAGATGCTCAACATCACCAATCATTAGAGAAATGTGAGTCAAAGCCACAATGAGGTATCACCTCACATCAGTCAGAATGGCCATCATCAAAAAATCTAGAAACAATAAATGTTGGAGAGGATGTGGAGAAAAGGGAACTCTCCTGCACTGTTGGTGGGAATGTAAGTTGGCACAGCCACTATGGAAAACAGTTTGAAGGTTCCTTAAAAAACTAAAAATAGAACTACCATATGACCCAGTAATCCCACTCCTGGGCATATACGCAGAGAAAACCATATTCCAAAAAGAAACATGTACCACAATGTTCATTGCAGCACTATTTACAATAGCCAGGACATGGAAGCAACCTAAATGCCCATCAACAGATGAATGGATAAAGAAGATGTGGCACATATATACAACGGAATATTACTCAGCCATAAAAAGGAATGAAATTGAACTATATGTAATGAGGTGGATAGACCTAGAGACTGTCATACAGAGTGAAGTAAGCCAGAAAGAGAAAAACAAATACTGTATTCTAACTCATATATATGGAATCTGAAGAAATGGTACTGATGAACCCAGTGACAGGGCAAGAATAAAGATGCAGATGCAGAGAATGGACTGGAGGACACGGGGTTGGAGGTGCAGGGGGCTAAGGGGAAGCTGGGATGAAGTGAGAGAGTAGCATAGACATATATACACTACTAAATGCAAAATAGATAGCTAGTGGAAAGTTGCTGTATAACAAAGGAAGATCAAGTTGATGATGAGTGATTCCTTAGAGGGCCAGGACAGGGAGGGTGGGAGGGAGTTGTGGGAGGGAGGGGATATGGGGATATATGTATAAATACAGCTGATTCACTTTGGTGTACCTCAAAAACTTGTACAAGAGTGTAAAGCAATTATATTCCAATAAAGAGCTTAAAAAAAAAACCTTCTTGCAGCATATGCCCCCAACGAAATACATCATTTCTGTTACAGCTGAAAAAACAAAGCCCTATGATGTGCACGACCATGTGGGGAGAGAGTGCTGTCTACACTAGCATCATCTGGCATCCAGTTCAAAACATTTTTAAATTTGGTTTTTATTTTAAGCCTGTGTCTCAAGGAAATCTCTTTCCTGAAACTATTTTGGATAGAGAACTTCCGTAAAGAAGAACAGATACAACCTGTTTTTAAGAAATTTTTCTCTCATAAAAGTTATTAAAATGTGCTTAAATGCACATACAAGAAACTTTCAAAGTATAATTCTTCTAGCTTTTTTTAATTTTTTTTTTATTTTTGGGGGGGTACACCAAGGTCAATCATCTGTTTTTATACACATATCCCCGTATTCCCTCCCTCCCTTGACTCCCCCCCCACCCTCCCTCAAGTCCCCCCCACCCTCCCCGTCCCAGTCCTCTAAGGCATCTTCCATCCTCGAGTTGAACTCCCTTTGTTATACAACAACTTCCCACTGGCTATCTATTTTACAGTTGGTAGTACATATATGTCTGTGCTACTCTCTCGCTTCGTCTCAGCCTCCCCTTCACCCCCCGCCCCCTCTCAAACCTCGAGTTCTCCAGTCCATTCTATGCACCTGCGTCCTTGTTCTTGTCACTGAGTTCATCAGTACCATTTTTAGATTCCGTGTATGTGAGTTAGCATACAATATTTGTCTTTCTCTTTCTGACTTACTTCACTCTGTATGACAGACTGTAGTTCTATCCACCTCATTACATATAGCTCCATCTCATCCCTTTTTATAGCTGAGTAATATTCCATTGTATATATATGCCACATCTTCTGTATCCATTCATTTGTTGATGGGCATTTAGGTTGCTTCTACGTCCTGGCTTTTACAAAGTTTGGTTTTGAATAAGGAAATTCCAGAATGAAATTCAAAGTGTTTTCCATTTCTCTTTCGTAGAGATTTAACATTTATGATGGTATTTCCTAATATTTTATTACAAACGTTTTCAAGCATACAGCAAAGTTGAATTTTACCATAAACATCTCTCTATGCACCATCTAGATTCTACCACTAACATTTTTCTATACTTGCTTCATTGTGTATCAGTACATCTATCCATTCCTCTATTCACCCATCCATCAATCTATGGTGGCATGTTAATTATTTTTTAAAAGACATTTTATACTTTGATTTAAAATAAGAAAGTCTAAGTGAAAATAAATTCTACTGGATATCATCTCTTCAAGAATAAAAATATTATAAGAAGATGTACTTGACAGAATGGTCTGGCAAAAAAATCTTAAATTATCTTAAAAAACACTAGTTCTGGATGAATATTGTTTTAAAGCCATGGGTAAATCTGTCATAAAATAAATCTCATGGAAAGTTGAGAAGAATGCCAGGTAAAGTTTTAAGTAATAATTCTCTACAGCCCTGGTCTGTTCAGTTGTCAGTGTGGAAAGCTATTTTTATTTAATCAGTAGTATATGTGCCTATTCATTAACACTTGCGTGTGAAGTCAGAAACTGAACTTCATTTACAATATTAATGCACTAAAGGGAACCATATATTTTAACACAATGATTTATAAAGATTCAATCACTTCTCTGACATTTACATTTATGTGATCTAATCACTGAAAAGTGTTAAATTAGGAGCAATATATTCCATTCTGTGATGTCATTTTTGATAGTGCTCCAAGAAAAGAAACAGAAGTTTGGTTTAGCAGAAAGCAGACATGCATTTTGTTTCACTCTTGTAAAAGTAAAATTTATCATGTTGGTACACCCAAAATAGTTCTATCATTTTGTTTTATTTTATTAATTAAAAAAAATTTTTTTGAAAGAAGAAAATTTTTTTTGGCCATCCCGTGTGGCATGTGGGATCTTAGTTCCCTGACCAAGGAGTGAACCCATGCTCCCTGCATTGGAAGCATGGATTCCCAACCACTGGGCCACCAGAGAATTCCCCAAAATAATGCTATAATTTTAAATAGAATAACCAGACTCAAAGAGAAAATTGGCTTATTTATTGCCTAAAATTACTAGTTCCTTGAAAATGCCATAAGAAGATAGAGTGGTGGTGAAAACCAAATCCCTACCTAAAAACAGAGCAAGTGGACAGCAAAACTCAAAATCCACAGACTACATTTACCACCAAACTTGGTATGAACCTGAACATATAAGTGGAATGCAAACCACCACCAACCACAAGCTCTGCCTAGTATCAGGATCTACACAAGGGGAAGCACTGAAAAGCTATAGGGTATCTGCCAGATAAGAGAACAGGAGATCTCAAAATTGCCTATTGGAGTTCACTAAAAGTACAGCAGGCCAATTAGAAGAAAACAGCTGAAACTGGCAGGACTTTGCCTACTCGCATAGTGGGTGAATGCAGGGTGAATGCATAGTGGGTGAATAGCATCTGAAGGGGTTGTTAGTCTATCAACTTTTGAAATTGATCAGCCAGCGTTGCCTTCCAGTTGAGGACACCACACTGTAGCAAAATGGTTGACGAAGAATCTAACTTGAGAAGAATGTGGACAATAGAGAGCATACAAAGAGATGGTCCAGATAAAAGCAGGAGAGACAAACAAAACCAGGAAATTTAAGAATACAAGCTGCCATATTTTAATACTTTATGAAAACAAGAGGGAGTTCTTTGAAATTAGGAAGGCTACATGAACCAAGTCTTCTAAAATTTAAGAAGTCTTCTAAAACTCACATAAAAATAAGCCACATAAATGTACCAAACTCAAATACCATCCTAAGTTATTATTTTAAAAAACAAAATAAGGAGAAGAATAATACCCTTATAGTCATTGAGAGCATGCCAGAAAGGCATGCCCATAAAACAGATAAACCTTAATTATTTCAAAATGATCTAAGAAGCATTAAGAAAATAAGACATAAAGAATAACATAAATCAAAATTAGGAAAATGAGGTGACAGAATTCGAAATGAAGAAAAAATTTATTTTAGAAATGAAAGCTAAACTAGAAGGAGCATGAGAATGAGTAAATAGAGAATAAAATGCCTTAAGTGAAACAGAAAGTGAAAGCAGATTTTTTTAAAGTAAAAATAAAGGGGGCTTCCTAGATGACGCAGTAGTTAAGAATCTACCTCCCAACGCAGGGGACACGGGTTTGATCCCTGCTCCAGGAAGATCCCACATGCCGCAGAGCAACTAAGCCCGTGCACCATAACAACCGAGCCTGTGTTCTAGAGCCCACGAACCACAACTACTGAGCCTGCATGCCACAACTACTGAAGCCCACGCACCTAGAGCCCATGCTCCACAACAAGAGAAGCCATGGCAATCAGGAGCTCATGCACCACAACAAAGAGTAGCCCCCACAAACCACAACTAAAGAAAGCCTGCGTGCAGCAACAAAGACCCAACACAGCCAATAAAATAAATAAGTAAATAAACAAATAAATAAATAAATTTATAAAGTAAAAATAAAGAGATAAAAAGTATTTGAGAAAAAGTGACAAACACTGAAAACAAACAAACAAGATGTGATATACGGATAATTGAAGTTCTTGATGAAGAGCAGAACAAAACAACAGAACAAACACTAAAAACTATAATTTAAGAAAAAATTTCCTAAGACAAACAAATATTTGAAATTACATTTTAAACTCAATGGACTTTAAATAAAAAGAGAAAATTGGGGGTTCAAAAGGAAAAGAAATTATATTACAATCAGACTTTCTGATAGCCATGCTATACGTCAAGAGAAAATCGAGTAACATATTTAAGACACTCAAGAAAAGAAAATATGAGCCAAAGATATAAATTGAGCAATATACATTTTCAGATACAAAGGGCATAGACAAACCGTTATCGATACGTGAGAACTCAAGGGATGTTGTTCCCATAAGTGCTTCTTCAGGAAACGCAAGAGAATAAGCTTCAGACAACAAAAATGACTCAGAGATAGCTACATAAGGACTGATGGTGAGCACTAAATATATAATTGCTTGTAGAACTACATAAAGATTAAAAATTACATAGTAGTTACATGCCCTGACAATGTGGATATAGTGTAAGCATAAAAATGGGGGTGGGTTGGTGGTAAGAATGGGAATACTATATGCCAAAAAGAATTGAACTGCTTTCACCAATCATAATTGTGGTGGTATTATTAGTAATGTTAGTATTATTTTATTAATATTAGTAATGAGTATTACTAATATTACTATTATTAGTACTATTATTCTGAGACTATTGTGTGTACAGTCGGGTTAAAACAAATGAATTATTATGGGATAGTCTAATTCTAATCTCTTGTATCCTTGAGGACCAAGATTCATGGTACGGAAAAAGAGAGGTACAGATATAGAAGAGGGGGGTAATCAGAACCCTTTACCAAGTCTGGGGCAAGAAATGTTGAAGATGAACTTGGAACATCTTGTCATACCAGAGAGTAAGGAAGCTAACAAAGATCACTAGGATCATATCGAAAGGACTCAGGAGGTGACTTAAGGATGCTCCCACTGCCAAAAATGGAACATTTTGAGATTCGACAAAGATAAGAATTGAAGTAGATTTTTTTTTTTTTTTCATTTTTATTTTTGACTGTGTTGGGTCTTTGTTGCTGCACGCAGGCTTTCTCTAGTTGTGGTGAGAGGAGGCTACTCTTCGTTGCAGTGTGCAGGCTTCTCAGTGCGGTGGCTTCTCATGTTGCAGGGCACGGGCTCTAGGGATGTGGGCTTCAGTAGTTGCAGCACGCAGGCTCAATAGTTGTGGAACACGGACTCTAGTGCTCATGGGCTCAGTTGTGGCTCACAGGCTCTAGAGCACAGGCTCAGTAGTTGTGGCACACGGGCTTAGTTGCTCCACGGCATGTGACATCTTGCCGGGCCAGGGATCGAACTTTAATCCTATCAAATCTATTCAACTCATCTTATAATGATATCTTAAAAACTTGTCTCGTCCAGAGGGTGGCAGGGAACCAATTCATTATTCTGAACTCTGGTAAATCAACGAAAATCAAGCATTTACCTTGCCTTTCCTATATAAACTGCACCGCTGAATTACCAAATAATAGATGAAAAGAAGCATCTCTTTTAAAAATTATTCCAGCTAGTAAATAAAAATGAAACAACTGAAGAAAAATATCACCATTTTGCAGCTGCAGGAATTAATACATCTAGACAATGCTGACATTACAAAGGAGAGACAAGACAACCACCTGAAATCTTACTAAAGGCATCTAATCTGAGTTTGATCAAGTGTCTGGACTCAATTTGCAGGAAACACAGAAGAAAGAGGACCATGATGAACAGCACCATGAACAAAATCTAGACTGTTGGAAACACTGCAGGTCAAAATTGTTCAGGTCACTCAACAGATAAACCGTGAGGAAATAAAAGGACATATCAAAAAATCCAGTAAGACTGAACTATAGAGCCTAAGGATGCACACTTGGGTGATAATGTCATAAAGAAACATAAGGAAGAGGGTGCTATAGTCAGGAGAGTGGTTACTTTTGGAGGAACATATGAGGGCATCATAGGGTTGGAGAAGCACATGGTGGGGTTCCTGGTCTATTTCTTGACCTGGGTAACACAAGGGTGTTAACCTTATAATAATTTCCTAAATGATGAGATGAGAGGAGACAAGCAGACAATTAGATACATAAGTATGGAGTTTTGTGGTAGAAGTCAAGGCTGTATTTGGGAATCAAATGTATGATATTTACATCTATGGGGTTAAATAAGGCCATCTATGAAATTGGTTGGAGTTTTAAAAGACCAGAAGCTCCAGGACAGAGCCATGGGAATGTCAACATTTGGATGTGACGCAGAGAAATCAGAAAAAAAGGTGGATTGTTACTTGGCAAGTGTGGTGTCGGGAAGCTTGTGACTCCTTTAAATCTTCTCAATCCCAAAGTTAACTCCAGTCTCTGTTGTAATGACAAGTCCCACAAAGGCTTTAATGGCTTCACACAGGTGCAATCAGACAATGCCTGCCTCAGGTGGAAACCAGGTATCTCCCCCTTCCTGTCCTGGGGAACCTCAGGAGCCTACTTGGTACTTTTGCATGAGCTGGAACTGGGATGGTAACACTTGTGGGGCCACACCCCTGAGCTGTGGTGGATGAGGTCCGACGGATACATGCTTCCCTTTCATCCCCCAGACGGATAGTTCTGAGGTACATTTTATAAGACTCTTCAGGGTCTTATAAATGAGGGTCTTAGGAATCAAGCACAGTTGGTTGCAGCAGTTGCCTATAGGCATGGCCCACTCCATAACACAATCTGTGTTGGTTTTCTCTCCTTTCCTGTGATCTCTCACTTTAGCTCCCCGAATCTTTCCCCAAAGAAACCATCTACATACAAGTCTTTTTCTTAGGTTCTGCTTTTGGGAGAATCTGTATTTCAAGAAGAGAGGACTCAACTGCATTGAATGCTGCCGAGAGGTTAGGTATCCACAGATGTGGCTAGATGGAATTCCTGGGTAGCCTGACAAGAGCAGTTTCAGTGGAGTGAGGGGGCAGAAGCTCAACTGGTGATTGGCGGTGGGGAGCAGAGAGAATAGATGTGGAAACGGATACAGTGAATTACAGGTGCTCTTTCGTGGTCCAATTCTGTGTACACTTGACCTCTCAGCAGCATTCAATACAATTGACTACTCTCTCCTTTTTGAAATGTATCACATTTGCCAGTGACTGGGGAGAAGAGAAATGGACCAGTAGGGTTAAGGAAAGACTTTTTAAAACCAGGAGACAGTAGACCATGGGGATGATGAGATTATCAAGCAGAGAGGGAAAAACTCATGCAAAAGAGAAGGGAATATTGATAATGGGGCGGGGGGGGGTAGGATCTTAAGCCCAGGTGTCAGCATTGGCCTTTCATTCAAAGAAGGGAAGAGAAGACAGAGTACAGACAGGTAAGGAGGTGGGTTAGTTTGATGGTTTAGATAGTGGGGAAATAAAGGAATTCATGTCTAATTGCTTCTGTTTTCCAATTAACTATCCTGTCAGGCCAAAAGCTGAGGAAGAGAAGCAGGGGGTGTAGCAAGTTTGAGAAAAGAAGGGGAGGGAAATAATTTTGGAAACAAAGAACATAAACATATTAGGCAAGTGACTGCTGAGCTGAACTGAGTGTCCATCTATTTATTTCACTGGAGAGATTGCTAACTCATTTCTATCCCATTTTGGGGGCAGTGGGCTTTCTAAGACCCAGGGTTACACCTGCATACTATTAATTTCTAAAAAAAAAAAAATCTTTGTTACCAATGTGATGGAGTTGGAATGAAGATTATAAGGAAGAAGAGCGAGACAGAGATCTAGCCTCTCAAATCCAATGCAAGGTGATAGTGAAGGCCAGCTGAAGAATGACTGCTCAGAGGAGCATGGTCCGAGGGGGGATATTTAATTCGGGTCACACAATTGGCTCAATGTTGTCAAAGTCCATCCAAAAAAAAGTTTATTTTCCATCAGAAGTGTGGAACAGCTGCAGATGCACAGGTGATTTTTCAGAAAGAGTACATTTCAGAATATATATTTTCCTTCAAACAATGCATTAAACAGAATGATACTGTTTTTCCCTTTTCCCGCTCAGAAAAATTAGAGTTGCAATGAATTTATTACAGAGGTGGAGTTGAGACTTAAGAAATAACTATAGGCTTCCCAAACCATGAGCCTAAATAGAGAAGTTAATAAGTACCACACTGAGCAGTGACATCATTGTTTCCCTAGTTACCCAATGTGGAGGCAGAAATGAATTAGCTAGATATAAATGCAGTATCTAATAGGGTGGGAGTGTTAGAACTTTTTATGGCTATGAAGTTGGTAAGCCTTGTAACTCAAAATGTGGTCACTGAAAACATGAAACCAAAAAAAATGTCATGGAGTCTGTCAACTCATTTCTTATAGCATTGGCAAAATATGTCTATATTCATGTATGTGGGTGGAAGCGAAATGTAGCTAGTTCATTGGCTATACATAAAATCCTGAATTAGGACTTTGTGGATATGTCAACACAAAAACATACACATATTTTGTATTTTACACAGAGCCAGTAGATAACAAGTATGTAGTAAACATCACATGATTTTAAAATATGTATGTGCTTATTTATATAATACACATGGTTCATTCCTTTTAGTTAAATGATACCTGCCTATGTAGACACTCTGAAAAGCTGAAACAATCCTACTCCTATCTTGATATGAAACTCAGTTTTACTTTTCCTGTGTGCTTATTTTAACATGTAACAATCAAATAGTCTTTTTTTTTTTAATGTGATTGTCTATGACAATCATCTTAATTACTTATTGGGGCAACTCTAATAGGTAAGCTAAAATGATTATTCCCATTTTAGAGTTGGCAAAACTAAAGTATAGATGGGTTAAATTTCCGTACAAACTCAGCTTTTACTGTTGTTATAAATACTTTTGTTTCAGACTGGATGTAAGATCAGTGACCAAAGAAGACAGCTTCTGAATGGTACCTCATCCTCACATTGTAGGATCTGAAGAGTTGTATTTGAGTATCAAGCTTGATATTCAGAACTAGAAGATAATACACACTGTCCATGGCTAACAGACTCTGCCAAAAATTCAGCCTAAGAACTACTAAACACGCTTGAACAAAAGTTTACCTTCCATCAGCAGTGTGGAACAGAATCTTTTTTTTTTTTTAATTTGCAGAAAGCCTCATTTTCCATAGTGTTTAACAATGTCACATCATTTGGACAATAATTTTTCGAGTTTTCGGTTTAACAAATGATAAGTTTTCAATTATTTTTACAGAGCTTTTCCTTTCAATCAGAACAATATCTTATCTATTTTTAGCTCATGATTCCCCAATAAAAGTGCAATCTCTTTTCAGAATTTTAGGGCTGTGCTCTATAGCCATCAGTCTAACAAAAATCCTTGCAGATAAACAGCACATACTTAAAAAAGCTTTTCCTTTTCTTTCTTCCTTTCTTCTTAAAAAATTTGCCATGTGGAAAATGGCATGAACTTGGCTGAAAAACAATTGGTTGAAATAATAGAGCAAGTGATAGAATAAATTTTATGCAAAGTACCTTCAGCTACACATTTCCATTATTTTCTACTATATGTTTCTTTTATTTTTTAGTTAACTCCAATAACCCCTCTTTATTATGCTTAATTTTTACCAAAGTTATAGATTTTATAAACAAAGAGTCAAGTAGCTTTAAAAACTTTATCATAAACTTCATTTCTCACTCCCAACCTTACCACCGTAACTCCAGGCAACCATTTTGAACTCTTGTAGCAGACTCTCTTGTAGTTCTAAATAAAGTAATTATTTTGTGACTTTTCCACTTTAGGCATAATCTACTGATTTCCCAACATAGAAGATGAGGATTTAGTTCTTTTACTTCTTGATCCTCCACAAAAATATACACATTTGATCCACAAAAATATACACATTTGTTCCCCAAATTTGGCATGTCATGATTTCAGTTAGATCACTATTCAGTTCTTACACTATTAAATGCTATCCTCATCTGTGCCATATAATATATTATGATTATATTTCCTTTCCTACATAATTTTTTTTTCTTTTTAAAAAACGGAACTTGAGGTACACAGATTTGGATTAATTATAACTCATGACACATACTTATCACTGGTCTATGCATAGCACTCTTTTATTTAGTCATTTAATTATCTATTTTTAATAATGTAAATAGATCTCTTGAACCAACACCTAAAATGAAAGCTAGAGCCTTGAAAATAACCTATATCTATTTATCATTGCATCAAAAAGAATAAAATACTTAGGAATAAACCTATCTAAAGAGGTGAAAGACCTGTACTCTGAAAACTATAAGATGCTGATGAAAGAAACTGAAGACAACACAGATGGAAAGATACATCATATTCTTGGATTGGAAGAATCAATATTGTTAAAATGACCATACTGCCCAAGGCAATCTACAGATTCAATGCAATCCCTATTAAATTACCAATGTCATTTTTCATAGAATTAGAACAAAAAAATTTAAAATTTGTATGAAAACACAAAAGACCCTGAATAGCCAAAACAATCTTGAGAAAGAAGAATGGAGCTGGTAGAATCATGGTACCTGGCTTCAGACTATACCACAAAGCTACAGTAATCAAAACAGGATGGTACTGGCACAAAAACAGACACAGATCAATGGAACAGGATAGAAAGCCCAGAAATAAACCCACACATTATGGTCAATCTATGATAAAGGAGGCAAGAATATATAATGGAGAAAAGACAGTCTTTTCAATAAGTGGTGCTGGGAAAACTGGACAGTTATATGTGAAAGAATAAAATTAAAACATTCTCTAACACCATACACATAAATAAACTCAAAATGGAATAAAGATCTAAATGTAAGACCAGATACTATAAAACTCTTAGAGGAAAACACAGGCAGAACATTCTTTGGCATAAATTGCAGTAATATTTTTTTGGATCTGGCAACTATAGTAATGGAAACAAAAGCAAAAACAAACAAATGGGACCTAATTAAACTTAAAAGCTTCTGCACAGCAAAGGAAAACGAAACCATAAACAAAACAAAAAGACAACCCACAGAATGGGAGAAAATATTTGCAAACAATGTGGCCAACAAGGGATTAATCCCCAAAATATACAAACAGGTCACACAGCTCAATATCAAAAAACAAACAAACAAAACCACAAACAACTCAATTAAAAAATGGACAGATTACCTAAATAGACATTTCTCCAAAGAAGACATACAGATGGCCAACAAGCACATGAAAAGATGCTCAACACCACAAATCATTACAGAAATGCAAATCAAAACTACAATGAGTTATCAGATATCAGAGTGGCCATTATCAAAAAGTCTATAAATAATAAGTGCTGGAGAGGGTATGGAGAAAAGGGAACCCTCCTACACTGTTGGTAGGAATGTAAATTGGTGCAGCAACTATGGAGAACAGTATGAGGTTCCTTAAAAAACTAAAAATAGAGTTACAATATGATTCAGCAATCTCACTACTGGGCATATATCTGGAAAAGATGAAAACTCTAATTCAAAACATACATGCACCCTAATAGCAGCACTATTTACAAGCCAAGACATGGAAGCAACCTAAATGCCCGTTAACAGAGGAATGAATAAAGAACATGTAATACATATATATACAATGGAATATTACTTAGTCATAAAAAAGAAGGAAATATTGCTAATTGTAGCAACATGGATAGACCTAGAGATTATCATACTAAGTGAAGTAAGTCAGACAAAGACAAATATTACATGTGGAATCTAAAAAAAATGATACAAATGTGCTTATTTACAAAACAGAAATATACTCAGTGACATAGAAAGCAAACTTATAGTTACCAAAGGGGAAAGGGGAGAGTGATAAATTAGGAGTTTGGGATGAACAGATACACACTACTATATATAAAATAAACAATAAGGACCTACAGTATAGCACAGGGAACTATATTCAATAACTTGTAATAACCTATAATGGAAAAGAAAATATATGTATACATATATATATTCTTCATATATATATATATATTCATACATATGGTACTGAATCACTTTACTGTACCTCTGAAACTAAGAGAGCATTGTAAATCAACTATACTTCAGTAAAAAATAATACTAACCTACATGTAACCATTTTCTCCCTACTCACAAACAATCCATCTTTCTGCCTCCTTTTACCTAAGTTAACCATAGTTTTGAATCTTGTGTTTATTTTCTTACTTTCATTTTTGTAAAAGTTTACTGATCCTATATGTATTTCCACATTAAGGGACACACAGGGCTAGTAGATAAAAAGTATCTTTGAGGCTTCACTTTAATGGTAAACTTTGGTGCCAATCCTTTCACTAAGAACAAGTTGAAATGCTAGAGGAAATATTTTCAAAAATCTGCTTAAAGTTATCAGAGAGATAACAAAACAGTAAAGAATTGTGAGATCATTATCAGGGAGAAGAAACCCAGAGAGGTGAGGAATTTTAAGCTATACTCCTCTTAGTCATATGCTGATTTTGGAAGACTAAATAGCTGATCAAAGTTTCTGATAAATGAGACCAGCAGACAAAACTGGAGTTCAGTGCCCACCAAGGAGGCTGGTGTCAAGGATACCCTCCAGGTTTTGGATTGAGATCATAAAAGCTAAATCCTAGGAGTAAAGAGTGAACTGGAAATAGACTAGCCCTCAGAGATTGAAGCTCAGCTGGAATTTTCTTAGTCCTCTAAGGAATTAAGGTGATCCAATATTGCCAATGCCCTTAGCAATCTTCTGGAAACAAACTCAAATCTTTGCTGGAGCAAGACAACCTCATTTTAGACCTCAAAGTATCTGTACGAGTTTCACATAAAATGCCTGGCATTTAATAAAAGATAACCAAGCATATGAAAACATGATGAAAAAAACAAGAAAAACAATAGACAAAAGAGGATCAAAATAATGTTGTTATCAAAGACAGACTGTAATTACACTTAATATGTTGAAAGAAATAAAAGACAAGATGGAGAATTCTGTAAAGAACTGGAAGCTATAAGAAAGAATAGAAAAAATTCTAAAATGTAAAAATAACTTTGACTCCAGTGAATAGATCTAAGAACAGATTAAACAAAGTTGAAAAGAGAATTAGTGAAATGGAAGATAGATCAGATAAAAAAAACATTCTAACAAGGATGCAGATACAGAGAATGGACTGGAGAACTTGAGGTATGGGAGGGGGTGGGCGGTAAAGGGGAAACTGAGATGAAGCGAGAGAGTAGCACAGACATATATATATTACTAACTGTAAAATAGTCAGTGGGAAGTTGTTGTATAACAAAGGGAGCCCAACTCGAGGATGGAAGATGCCTTTGAGGACTGGGGCGGGGAGGGTGGGGGGGACTTGAGGGAGGGTGGGGGGGGAGTCAAGGAAGGGAGGAATATGGGGATATGTGTATAAAAACAGATGATTGAACCTGGTGTACCCCCCAAAAAAATAAAAAACAAAACAAAACAAAAAAACACGCAAAAGCAAAAAAAAAAAAAAAAAACATTCTAAATGAAGGAAAGAAGAAAAAGAATAAAAAGGAATTTTTTTCTGTTCTTTCTTGCAGCTTGTTCTTTCTGTAAGAAATATAGAGTAGGTCTTCCTAGGTGGTGCAGTGGTAAAGAATCCACCTGCCAATGCAGGGGACACGGGTTCGAGCCCTGCCCTGGGAAGATTCCACATGCCACAGAGCAACTAAGCCTGTGCGCCACAACTATTGAGCCTGTGTTCTAGAGCCCATGAGCCACAACTACTGAGCCCATGTGCTGCAACTATTGAAGCCCAAGCACCTAGGGCCTGTGCTCCACAACAAGAGAAGCCACTACAATGAGGAGCCTGTGCACCACAATGAAGCGTAGCCCCCGCTCGCAGCAACTAGAGAAAGCCCGTGTGCAGCAATGAAGACCCAACGCAGCCAATAAATAAATAAATAAATAAGTAAATAAACACATTTATTTAAAAAAAAAGAAATATAGAGTACACACAAGGGGAAAAGGAAAATTGGACAGAAGTTATATTTGAAGAGATAATTTAATTTTCCTAAAAATGATGAAATATGCCAAGCCACAGATTCAGTAATATTATAAATTACAAACAAGATAAATACACATACACATACACATACTTAGACATATCATAGTATAACTACTAAACTCTAAGGACAAAGAGAAAGAGAAAAACAGTAGATGGTCTTCAAAGGAACATCTGGTTAAACAGGAGCAATGGATGTAGAAAGACAATGAAACAATATTTTTAAAGTGCAAAAAGCAAATAAATCCCAGCCTAAAAGTCTATTCCCAGAAAAAGCAATGCTTTAAAAAGGAAGTAAAATAAATAGATTTTCAAAGGAAAAAATGAGAGTATTAAAGGATGTTCATCAAGCAGAAGGAAAATTATTTCAGGGCAAATTCAGAAATGTAGAGAGGAATGAAGAGCAAAAAACAGATAAATATGCGGGTCAACCAAGTCAACATTGATTGCAGAAAATAATAGTCAATGTTTTGTGGAGCTAAAAACAGAGATAATTAAAACACATAAAAACAGTGGTAAGTAAGTAAGGAGGGTGATAGATAGGATTTAATTTTTTTTTTTGAAAGTCTTTGAATTGTCCAGGAAGAGATAAAAGTATGAATTTATATTAGATTTTATGCATCGAGAATACAAGCTATAATTTCTGGGATAATCACAACAAGAAAAGAATATATGACTAATAACTGACTAGAAAGCAGGAGGATTAACTTTTTAAAAAAAATGTATGTAAATTCATGAGGCTGTATATAATATTTGAGATTTACTTTTTCCACTCATGATAGAATCACTCTGATTCACCCACATATTTATTTGTTTTAACTGCGTAAATGATCACAGTTTATTCATCCATTCTCCCACTGACGTGCAGCCTTTGGGTTATTTCCAGGTTTTGGGTGAACAATGCTGTGGTAAAACTTCTTGTACATTTCTCCTATTATATATATTTAAAACTTCCTCTTTCCTCCTAAAGAAGGATTGCTGGATCACAGAGTATGTTTTTCTTCAACTTTGGAAGGTAATATCAAAATATTTTTATTTTTTCATCTCACCAGCAACACATAAAAGATTTTGTAAATCTACATATTATTCAATATTTGGTATTATGAGTCTTTTAAACTTTGCCAGTGAAATGGCTATATCATTGTGATCCTGATTTGTATTTTCCTAATCACCAGTAATGTCGAACATCTCTTTGTATTTATTGGCCACATGTAATTTCCTCTTCTGTGAAATACTTCTTTATATACCCTGCCTATTTTATATTGGGTTGTTCGTGGTCTTACTATAGATTTTTACAAGTTTATTTTATATTCTTGATATTATTGGTCATTTATGTATATTATGAAAATCTCAAGGTTCTTATTTATTTTTTCACTCACTTTTGACGAGTACAAGTTCTTAATTCTAATAAGCCCTGCACAACTTTTTAGTTGTCTCTGAAATTAACAGAGGTCTTTTTGTATATTTACTTACTCTGTTATGGACTTGTTGCCAATTTAATCCAAATCCTTCCCAAAGTGTACAAGCTCCACTTGAGGTATTCAAATTAGGTATTTTATCAATTTCATCTTCCTGAAGAAATTCTTCCTGGAACCTGCTGACCTGTTCCATCCTGAACATGTTGCCTTCTAGGCACAGCTGTTACCTGGAGGTCTCCATTTAACTCATTTTGGAGACTCTCCTTGTCGCTTTGTTTCTTGGATCAAGGTCTTACTCTTTCTTACTTCATTTGCTTCATTTCCTGAGAAAAGGTGCAAGAGAGATTGTTAGAGATCTTCATTCTGCCCTCACACTTTTAGATGGAAATGAAATTGAAATTGGAAATCATTTTCCTTCAGAAGTTTAAAGACTCTGTTTCATTGTCTTACAGCTTCTACTGTTATATTTCAGGTGTTTGGTACCATTCTGATTCTTGATTCTGGCATGAAACCTTTTCCCCAGTCCTCTGGAGACTGTAGGGTTTTTTCCCCTAGTGCTTGGAAATGCCATAATATGATATGGTGTGGGTCTGTTTTACACCACCATGCTGGGCAAGCATGGCGTCCATTTTTGCGAAATTTTTTTGAATTACTTTTTATAATTTCCTTCTCTCTTATTTTCTCTGTTTCCTCCTTCTGGAACTCCTATTATTTAGGTATTGAATCTCCTAGAGCGGTCTTCTAATTTTTTTACCTTTTCTATTTTCTATATCTTTGTTTTTTAATTTTACTTTCTGAAATATTGCCTAAACTCTACCTTCTGTATTAATCTACTTTATCTATACCCCCCTGCTATCATAATTTTAATTTCCAAAAGCTTGTTTCTTTGTTCTCTGAATTTTTTTTTAACCTATCACTTTGTCCTTCATTTGTGAAAGTAATAACTTCTCTTATTTTCTGAACATCTTGGTCATAGAGGCTTTTCTTGTCCTTTTGGCATTCCCTGGCTGTTTGCTCAAATCAAAAGTTGTCCATCTGAAAGCTGATTAGAAACCCTGTGTGTGTACTTGTAGCTTGTTGGCTGTAGCCTTCATAAGGTGCTCTAGCTGGGCCGACTCCTTGGGAGATTCCTGATGTCAAGATCTTAGTTCTGCTTCTTGGGGATATCCTTATGTCAGGATCTTAGTTCTTTTCTCTCCCTGAGAGAAGATTTCTGTTTTTCTTCCAGTTGCATGATGGTTGACAGCCAGCAGTCTGGGAACTGAGAAGGTCAGGGGCAGTTTTTGTGTAAAGTGGGAAAGGAATAAAAGAATAATTGCTTCATTAACACACTGTCAGAGAAGACTTAACCCCATCTTCACCCCTGCCTTCCAGAGATGCTTGGGTCTTGGGGGATTTTGCAATGTAAATTGAGTTTCTGCTCAGCTTTCCTCGCTGCCAGTTTAGGATTGCCTTCTGGAGTCTGCTATGTCAGTACCCACATACTTTCCAGCCTCCAAAATTTTGAGGTTGTTGTCTTCCTTCCTGTTTTTTTTATTATAGGTCTGTGTCTTTAACTAGAAATTCAACTTAAGCTTTTTAAAGTATTTTCAGGTCAAAAGCACACACTGGGCACCTGTCAGGTCCCAGGTTCACAGATCCAGGGCTATGGGCTGTTATTAAATTCTGAACTGGAATGATAGATGCTTCTCAAGTCTTTATTGTTCTCCTTGCAACCACTGACTACTTCCTCTAGCTCTGAGGTATTTTGCTTATTCTTTTATCTCTAGGGGGACCATTAACTCCTTTCCTCATCTTCTACCAACTGAAAACATTTTTTTCTCATCTTAAATTTCCTTTTAGATTTAAGCACATAACCTATTTCTGAGTCTACATAAAAATGTCTCCTTTACCAATCTGGAATAAATAGAGAGGATTTTAAAACTCTGTCTAGTAAGAAAAATTACTTTCAATTTGTATGCAAGCTGTATGATATCACTTATATGTAGAATCAAAACAATACAACAAATTGGTGAATATAACAAAAAAGAAGCAGACTCACAGATACAGAGAAAAAACTAGTGGTTACCAGTGGGGGGAGGGTCAACACAGGGGCGTGGCGTGGGAGGTAGGATACTACTAGGTGTAAGACAGGCTCAAGGATGTACAATATAGGGCATACAGCCAATGTTTCATAATAACTGTAAATGTAAAGTAACCCTTCAAAATTGTATAAAAAAATAAAAAATAAATTAAAAATTAGAAAAAAAAAAAGATCATCCTCCCTACTCCCATCAAACAGTGCCATGACTTCCTGTGTCGTAGACCTGGCAATAGTGATTCAGGGCTGTTATAATTACTCACTATACATCAAAATAGTTATTATCTACTAACGCCAACTATGGATTAGAAATTTTCATATGTTTTGGGCACTATTGCATTGTGCAGGTACACTGTATGAAGTCCAACTTCACCAGTTATGAGTTATATGACTTTGGATGAATTACTGCTTTGCCCTTTGTTTCTTCATCTGTAAAATGAGGCAGATAATGGCACCTACCTCAAGTGACAATTTTCTCTTGTAAAATAAATACAATGGTGTCCCCTCCAGAAGATGACAATATATGTCAAGTCCTTAGCGGAGCTCCTGGTGCATAGGAGGCATCATGTGCTGCTGCTAACATTATTGTTATAATTATTTCTGTATTCATCCCCTCTCACAGATTAGGAAATATCAGTTCAAAGAAGTTCATTTAATTTGTCCATGGCTGCAGAGTTAGTTAACATGAAGGGTGGAATACAAACTCTAGCAATTCTAACAGTTATAACATTTTTTTCCAGAGTATCAGTATGGCATGTGTCCATTTTAAAATGTAATTCTTTTTAGTCTTATTAAGTACTTATTAATCACCAATCATGTACTAGATAATATGGAGTTTAAATAGAACAATTTCTCAAACGGAGGAGAAGAGAAAGGGAGGAGGTGTCCCTGAAATGGGGCAGTCTGGTACAGGGTGTCAAAGCCTGGGTGGGGTGAGGAGGGCTTCTGAGCAGCAGGACAGCCCCAGCATAGGGTCCTGGAGCTCAGGTGGGGTGAGGAGGGCTTTCATGCAACGTGGGGGCAGGGGGAGGAGGTAGTAGCTGCAGCCCTGGGCAGGGTGTCAGCCCAAGTGGGATGAAGAGGGCATTTGTTTGGGGAAGGGAGCAGCACTGGCAAAGGGAGAGTGGTTACATACAGGGGAGTTCATCAAAGAAGTACATGTATTCAAGATAATGGGAGACAGATTTCTCACTGTCAGAAAAGGGAGTTACATATATGGAAAAGATGAAAAGTAAAGTCACCTTTGTGGTGTTGGATTGGAATTGAGAGTAGTCATATGAATTGCATATCTGTTAAAGAGACAGTGGTTTACAACCTTCCCACAAAGAAAATTCCAAGTCCAGATGGCTTCAGGGTAAATTCTCCCAAACGTCTAATGATAAAATAACAACAATTCTGTTCAAACGCTTCCAAAAAGTAGGAGAAAACACTTCCCAACTCACTCTATGAGGCCAGCATCACAAGGAAACCCCAAATCAAAGATATTGCAATAAGAGAAAATTACAAACTGATATCCCCCATGAACATAGATGCAAAAATTCTGAATAAAATGTTAGCAAATTAAATCTAACAATATAATAAAAGGATAGTACATCGTAACCCAGTGGGATTTATCCCAGGAATGCAGGGTTGTCTTTAAAACAGAAAATCAATCAATGGAATTCATCCTGTTAACAAACTAAAAAAGAAAAGCATGGTCACCTCGTCAAGAGAGGCAGAAAAGACAGTTGACAAAATTCAACTGATGTTCTGCTCTCATCCTGTCAAGGGAAGCCTCTGTTGAGAATCACGGTTTTAGCGGCAGTAACATATAGGCAACTCTCTCTTCTGTTCTTGAGAATATGCAAAAGTGGGACTCCACAGCCATTCTTGTTACAGGTGCTAGCATAAATTCTAACTTTAATTATCTCTTACCTAAATACATTATGCTATCCTCTAACTCAGTGTTCCCCAAACTCTGTTCCTTAAAACACTAGCGTCATTTGAAGTATAAGGCTCTTCCCCTACTGTCAAGATGCACATTAGCATATTAAAAGTTGTAACTCCAGGGAAGAAATTGTATCCAAGGTTTTTTTCTGTCATGTGAATTTCAATCATTGCTGTCTTCTCAGGGTGAATTATTCTATATTTGCTGCGAAAAGCATTTTATTTTGACCCACCTGTTTACTATTGCTTATACAGTGTATAATAGCTAGAGGAGCTCAGAAAATAGCATGGTTAGAGCAGTCTGGGACAACTTCATGGAAGCGTAGATGTTCTTGACCCTGGCCTGCTGCCAGTAAAGTTTTCTGTAAGCACCTGTTTCATTGTGGCTCTTCTCTGCTCATATACCTTCCGACACATGCCAACTCGACACCACCACCATGGAAACTGGCATATTTTTCTTATCTACTTTTCCAATTCTTTGCTCTTAACATCTTTTAAGTTCATAAAAGAATCTAAAATGTTTATCCCAGATTAATAAAAGCAGTAAGTTGATAATATATGATATATATCACAGATGATATCAGTCAAAAAGATACCTTCACTTGACTGGTAGAAGCATTTTAAAAGGGCTTCTCTCCATATACCAAAAGAAACCCATAAAGTAAAAATGAAATTTCTACTGGTGTTTGCTAACTGCTATGATCTGAAGGTTTGTGTTCCCCCAAAATTCATATTTTGAAATCCTAACTCCTAAGGTGATGGCATTAGGAGGTAGGGCCTTTGAGAGGTGATTAGGTCTTGAGGGTGGAGCCTCTGAATGCAATTAGTACCCTTATAAAAGAGACCCACCTTTCCATGCGAAGTTACAGCAAAAAGAAAGCTATGAACCAGGAAGTGGGCTCGCACCAGACGTCAGATCTGCTGACAGCTTGACCTTGGACTTTCCAACCTCCAGAACTGTAAAAAAATAAATTTCTGTTGTTTATAAGCCACATAGTTTATGGTATTTTGTTATAGTAGCCTGAACGGACTAAGATACTACCAAAGTGTTTCTTTCTATAAGCACAGAAAACACATTAAAGGGAATTGTGTCCTGTGAGAGGTGAATCTATAAAGAAGCTGGGCATCAAGTCATAAACCCACCACAGAAAAAACAAAATAAAAAGGGAAACCCAGCTGAGCATTTTCCTTTTGTGTGTTCAGGGGATTCGTGACATTCTTTGTGCAAAGTACTGCACTTGGAAGCAAACAGTTTAAATAAGGTAGTAATATATTTAAGAGCACCTTTTGAAAGTTACAGTCCCCAAGGTAGACACATCATAAGAATCTTTTCATTGCAAAAAGAATTCAAACACATTTGTTATAAAAAAAAGAGCAAAATGAATTGTGGTGCGGGTATTATGCTGTATTCACAAGAAGCAGTATTCTCTCCCAGTCTGATACTGGATAAGTAACTTTTCAATTAAATACTTTTATTTGTTTATTTATTTTCTTTTTGGCCATGCCACGCAGTATTCGGGATCCTAGTTCCCTGACCAGAGATGAAACCCATGCCCCCTGAATTGGAAGCCCAGAGTCTTAACCACTGGACTGCCACGGAAGTCCCTAATTTTTCAATTAAAGTGCCTTTTCCTCAATACTTGAAATAGTTCTTGGATGAGTTGTAAAGTGTTCATGTTGACGGCATTAGGCCAATTGGTCATTTCATGTAAACAGGAACAAGACTTCAGCTAATCCAGAACAGTGTGACAAACACTATTTTGATTTTCCAGCTGAAGCTTTAGAACAAAGCCCACAAAAAACAGGAAGATACTGAAACCAAATTACTATGATCTAGCCTTAGCTGGGAAAGTCAGCTAAGGCCTAAAATATATATGCTTTGAAGCACAGGTGTATCAGAAGTGATAAACTTAGTGTATTGTCCACTTTGTCTTCCATTTCAAAAGATGAACCAAAGTTTCAAAATAAAATTTTAAAAGCCTCAGAAATATGCTTATATTACCTGCACTTAGGACATGTATGAATTTGGTAAGAAAAATTATGGAGAAAAAAGATTGAGTGACCCATACTATTCTTTATTTTTCAGGAAAGAGGCTTTCAAAACAGAAAAAGTCATAAGTTGAACTAATCAACCCTTCTCCTCTTTTATGGACCTGCCCCTTGGAAAGTATAACCATTTATACAAATAACTTTACTCCACAGTGTATTTATTGAGTCAATTCATAATTAGTGGGGACTTAACATCTTTCTAGCATTGCCATGGTCTGTGAAGATCATAAAAGAAATGTGAGATACACTCTCTGCCCTCTAAGGACATTTTATTCTATTAATTTTAGAATTCTAGAAATAATACCAGAGAGTTTAAAAACTAAAACATTTATTTTCTTGATGAAACATACTTGCAAACATGAATCTTAAGCAAGTACAATCCTGGATACTCTATTTTTTTATTCACCTGGATGGAAATGGCCATCTCTGTGTCAGTAGACAGCAACTACTTAACCTTAGAATAACCAAAAGAATGATTGTTTTCCTTCATTAGATTACTATCTCACTACATTTTTGTTTAGAAAAAGATAGTTTCATTGCCCATTGTCACATTTTAATTTGTATTGTCTAGGTCTGTGTCCAACAGAAATGCATGCCCTGTACATCAAGAGATAGCATAAGAATAGTCATGGCAACATTATCTGAAGTGGTGACAAACTGTAATCAACCCAGATGACCAACACAGCAGAATGAATTGCGGTACACTTTTACAACAGAATACTACCAAACAATGAAAATCAGCAAACTGCAGCTACATTCAACAACGTGGTTAACAAATGGAAGAAGCAAGACTGAAGAATACATCAAGTATGATTTCATTTACATAAAGTTCCCAAACACACAGCACTAAACTATAAGGATGTATCTGGTGCACAAGGGTGCACACGGAGGTGGTAAGTCTATAAAGAAAGCAAGGAAATGATTACATAAAAAGTGAGGCTAGAGCTTATCCAGGGAAGAGTGTGGGGAGAACGTTCTGATTGGGAAGAGATTCTAATTCTTCTAAGTTTCCTCCTCCTCCTTCTCTTCCTCCTCCTCCACCCCTTCCTCTTCTTTCTCCTCCTCCTCTTCCCCCTCTTTCTTTTTCACCATGGGTGGCAGTTAACAAGGGGTGTTTACTTTTAGAACCATTTGTAAACTGTACACATCACATTACCACTTTTTTATGAGTATATTATACTTCACAATAACACACATCTAAAAATCCCACAGGTTATTATGCTAAATATTAAATACATACATACATGTGTGTATATAATACATACAATAAACTCTCCTGGTTTCAAGGGGAAAAAGAAGAGTGATTCTGTACTAGAATTCTCTTGTCACCCCATCCCCTGGCTTCTGCTAAGCACAAAAGAGCTCAAACATACTTAAAAAATGAAAGAGATAAGGGTTTAAAAGTACACCAAAATATACGATTCCTTGTCTTGAATGTTATCTGAGAGTTTGAAAGACTTATGTGGCTTTTTGGCTGATGGTGGAATTGCAGGTACATATTCCTAGTCTCTCCTTTGTCTATTGATATAACTTAACGGATGTAACTATGCAGAAGCAAGCACTTGAGAAAAATGGGCATCTTCCTATCCTTACATCTTAGACACAGAAGAAGCTGTACTTTGATCTTACACCTAATGGCCTGCCCCAAAGTTTCCTGCTTCAACCAGCAATGTTGATTCTAATCTTAGAAAAAGTCTGCTTCTTTGAAGAAAAACAAAACAAAACACAACAAAAACCCTGAGCTAACTCAGCTGTGCCCTATAATATGAGTTATCTGACTTAAGCCTTCATCAACCTATTTTTCTCCATGGTCCTGAATCAGTTGGGTACTAGTTAATTGTGTTAACTTTTCATCTGCCCTGGATGAAACCTACAACAATACCTAAATACTGGTGATACGATATCCTCAAAGCCTCTTTCAGCAATAATCCCAATATAAATTTTTGGTTACAACATGGACAATACCAAACTCTAACATGTCACACAAGAAAGAGACTGGGTTGACCAACTGCCCACCTCTGTGCTCCAGGATACACTTTCTAAGAGGAGCACAGAAAAATTTGTACAGAAACTTTGTGCTCACCTCTGTGATCATTATTATTGTTCAGCTCCTGGGTAGGTCAGAATCAATTGTACATTTAAGAATTCCTGAATATGGGACTTCCCTGGTGGTGCAGTGGTTAAGAATCCACCTGCCAGTGCAGGGGACACAGGTTCGAGCCCTGGTCTGGGAAGATCCCACATGCCATGTAGCAACTAAGTTCATGTGCCACAACTACTGAGCCTGTGCTCTAGAGCCCATGAGCCACAACTATTGAGCCCACATGGCACAACTACTGAAGCCCCCATGCCTAGAGCCTGGGCTCCACAGCAAGAGAAGCAACCACAATGAGAGACCTGTGCACAACAACGAAGAGTAGCCCCCATTCACCACAACTAGAGAAAACCTGCGTGTAGCAACAAAGACCCAACTTAGCCAAAAAAGTAATTAATTAATTAACAAAAAAGAAAATACCTGAATATGATCTGTGCTCTTCTAAATTAAATTTCACTTTTCAAAATCAATACTCCCCCATAATATCCTGGTGGAAGCTATGTAGAGGGCATTAGAGTTCACTCTTGATCTTCCAAAGGTTTATCTACAGTACAGCTTACTTCAAGCAAAGCTTGATCCAAAGTTTGGTAAAATAACCAACAATTCTGCTCAAGTCACATGTGGTCAACACTCTATTTAATCTAACATCCAGAATCAAGCCCTTAAAGGTAAAACAATTATTTGCCTCTCTTTAGTCTGGCAAAGATAAACACTAAATGAAAACAGGCATCTCTTTTTAGGCTGGTGCTTTATTTCATCTTGAGTTAATACTTCCTCTTATTGTTGTTTTTTTTAAAAATAAAGAGACTAGGGGGAATTCCCTGGTGGCACAGTGGTTAAGAATTCACCTGCCAAAGCAGGGGACACGGGTTCGAGCCCTGGTCTGGGAAGATCCCACATGCTGCGGAGCAACTAAGCCTGTGCGCCACAACTACTGAGTCTGTGCTCTAGAGTCTGTGAGCTACAACTATTGAGCCCATGTGCCACTACTGAAGCCCGAGCACCTAGAGCCCATGCTCCACAAGAGAAGCCACCGCAATGAGAAGCCTGCACACCACAACAAAGAGTGGCCCCCACTCACTGCAACTAGAGAAAGCCCGTGTGCAGCAACGAAGACCCAATGCAGCCAATAAATAAATAAATTAATTAATTAATTTATAAAAAGAGAGAGACTAGGAAATGCATTCAGCAAGGAGGAAACGAAAAAGACAAAGCTATAGAACAATCTTATAATGAAGTTGAATTATTCTACCTATTTCTACATTATAGGTCATTACTTGGCTCAAAAATACTGTACACCAAAGGATATTTCCCCAAATAGAACTATATATAATAAGAACATGGTTTAAGGGGTACACACCATAACTGATAAGGCTGTTCTCCAATATCACTGCTATAAATGGGGTCACGCTGAATTAGAGTTTCCCAAAATATCTTTCACATTCAAACATAAACTCTAAGGTATTTCAAAATCAAATCTCATTATGTTGGAAGTAGTTACCTTTTGGCTTATATATACCATGGTTTTCCTCACTTATAATGAAATTAAAAAATTAACATACAGTCTATAACTTTTATGGAGCAGAAACAACGTGTCTGGGACCAAATGTAAACTTTATATATTAAAAAAGCATTTTAACAGAGGAGGGATAAAAATAATCTGCCTTACATTCATTAGCAACTGGAATTCAAACCCAGGCCTTTCGAGTCCATGGCCTGTGTGCTTTCAACACACCACAGCTGTGCTTAGTTTCCTTAATAATGACTTATCCAAAATCTTCATGTGAAAGAAGTGATCTTAGGAAATAACTGCAACATCCTGATCTTTTGTTTTTAATTAGACAAACATGCATTTTCATTTGTTTCTATCACCCCTCCCAAACGATTACTTATAGAATAAAATCTGAGTTAAAAAAACATGCATTTTCTAAGCAAACGTTTTCCATAAAGGTTCCAGCTGAAAAATACGATGAGAAATTAGAAGATCACAGCCATATGCCTCCCTTTTCTACTCCTCAGTGGTAGTCAGTGAACAAAGAGTGACATAACCAATGCAAGAATAGCATCTAGAGCCTGCACGTAATAGTATAGATGATTTTAACTGAACACTAGACCATAAATTAAGTGTAAACGGTTTCTAAATCAAATGTGGTTTAAATTAATTACTTACAGCAAGAAGCTTACTTGTTAATTCATTAAAGTCAAGATCACACTTATTCAGTTAATTTCAACCATCTAGCAGCTTCAACTGCTATTTTATTTCCTTTAATTAATCTCTCTCAAGATACATATAAGCATATAACAAAACCATCATTTTATCAGGTTATACTATTAGCTTTAAAATTTTATAGGCCAGCACGGTGGTTATTTGTACAAATGCTGGAGTTCTGAGTTCTGATAAAGGGTGTAACCATGCAAAATTATCTCCTGTGAGTAAACAGTTGTTGTTACATTTAAAATCAAGCTAGTTACTTCCTTGGTGGTCCAGTGGTTAAGAATTCACCTTCCAATGCAGGGAACGCGGGTTCCATGCCTGGTTGGGGAAATAAGATCCCACATCCCGCAGGGTAGCTAAGCCTGTGCCGCAACTACTGAGCACATGAGCCACAACTAGAGAGCCTGTGTGCCACAACAACTGCACCCATGCACCACAACTAGAGAGAAGCCTATGCACTGCAACAAAGAGCCTGTATGCTGCAACAAAGATCCTGCATGCCACAACTAAGACCCAACACAACTAAGACCCATGCCACAACTAAGGCCTAAATCAATTAATCAATCAATAAAAATAAATAAATAAAATGAAGCTAAAAAAAAGGAATGTTTATATGTATAACTGAATCACTACTGTATAGCAGAAATTGACACGATATTGTAAATCAATTATATTTCAATTAAAAAAAGGTAAAATCAAGCTTCCTTCAGTTTTTGGACAGCCAGTGATTGCTTAACTAATGTGTTATGTGGATATAGAAAATAAAATTCTAAATACTTATCTTTGTATCAGACTGTGCTAAACAAGGCAAACGAACAATTCTCACTCAATGCATAACCCCCTCTGAGTTAGATATTTTAAAGATGACTAAGTCAAAGAAGGAATTCTAAAACAATCATCCAAAGCATGAAAAAGAAAATGTCACCCTAGTGGACCAGGGTTTCATAAAACTAACTGCATAAGAAGCTATCAGTGTATGAAAATGGAGTAGGAAAAACTGAGACACAAAATTTTGGCTATCAGGAAAAATTTCGGCAAATAACAGTAACTTAAAAAAATTTGGAATCAACTATTTTATATCCACCTGTGGTCTTTGATTAATTGTTAATTGTTGCCTTTCAGCGATCAAATTACCTCTCATGCAGTGGCCTTGCTTAAGCTAAAGGTGACAAAGTTGATGGAGAAGCTGTGCAGCCAAGGAACCCCCCCCCCCCCAACGAGGGCAGAGCAGATAGTCTAGGAGAAGCTGCAGATGGGTTTTCTTGAAGTCATGATGTAACCAAGTTGTCGAGATCAGCGGTCCCCATGCTTGCCTGCACATTGGAATCACCTGGGGAGTCAAAACACTCCTGATGCCTGTGTCCCATCTCTAGAAAGCGATTTAATTGGTCTGCATATGGCCTGGGCTTTGGAATTTTAAAGAGATGTAGGTGATTCTTTGTGTGGGTAAATTTAGGAATAACTGGTCTATATTCTTTTATATTTTTATCTTAAAATGTTTTTGGCAAATTAGATTCATGTTCATTTTCTCATACTTCCCATATCAGTCTCACGCCATTTTGGGGAATCCACAGAAGTACTATGTGTTCTGGAATACCCCAACTGTAAATCCATGGAGGTAAACCAAGACCCAAAAGCAAAAGTACTGTACAGTATAATTGAATTATTTGTCATTGTCAAAAGGAGAATAAAAGTAGGAAGAACAAAGGCATGAATAAGCTGAATTTCATAAAATGTTTCTTCATGACAAGAATTACTAGTGTATGGATTTTTTTTTTTTTCCAAATCCAAGTCCTAGAAATTTTATTGTTTTCTATCCTAAAACCAGACAGAAGACTTAGAGGACACTGCCTACAATAATCTAGACTTAAGTAATGACCTGGATTTGTATGACCTATTCCAACTTTCCACTTTATCAGATGGAGCAGAGGCAGCTGCTGGAATGAGGAATAAGGAATTGGGTCTTACACATGAATAAACCTGTAGAGATACTAAATTCATTAATGTTCTTGTTGGCAGGAATCAAAATGACTTAGAGGTAGCCAAGTTGAATTACAGGTTTGATTTACTTAGAGACACATGCTATGCGGACATCAGCATTTTTTTACACCAGCCTCAAGGCAGGCTTGACAGCCAGCGTGCAATCCTTCCTTTCACAGTAAGATTCAGTTGTATTTCCCTGTGGTTTCTCTGCCTCCTGTGGGGGCATATGTCCAGAATAGAGGAGAAAGAAAGTAGTTTTAAAAGTTAAAAATGTCGGTTTATCAATAGTGATTAATGGGGATACAAGATATCTTTGCTCCTTAAAAAAAAAGCACCCACAACAGATGAATAGATTGACACCGGAAAGTACATGTAACAGTGTCTGAGATTCATAGTAAAAACGTGTAATTTCATTCTGATACATGGGGTTAACATGCTTTAAATAGACTGAAGTACTGAGCTGAAGGTATTGTTCCTTTGAAATTAAAACAATGACCAGATCATAATGAGGATATGTAGATGACAACATCAGAACCCTCCCACCTCATGACACAATGTAATCTCATGTCAGTTCAAAATTCTACTAATAGTTGGGCAAACCAAGGCATTACTCATGTAAGTGGGAAGTGGGGTAAAGGCTCCCAAAGAGAAGCGTGTATGGTAAGAGTGAACTGTAGCCAATGGACAAAAATCAATAGTAAAAAGCAGTCTATATGGTTCACTTTTAAAGATTTGTTTGGTTTAGTGAAACAGAATGCTTTCTAAAAGCCAATACAGCTAATTCTCAACATCTTCCCAGCCTTACTGAAAGCTGACTGCAAATCACCAAAACACACAGAGACAAAACAGAAGCTATGTTCTCCATTATTTCCAAATACACAAAATCATCCACAAAGATGTGCTCTTTTGGCAAGTGGCATAGCAATTTGATGTTCATTTCTAGTGCCAACTGCAACCAGTTGTTTCTTCTAAGTCTTTAAACTTAAGTCTTGAAACTGAGCTCTTCATTTCCCCCGTCTTCTGCTTTTGCTTCCCCGGTATTTGCTGCCAAAGTTACAGTCTACCACCCACACAATGGCCAAGCCAGAACCTGGGAGTCATCACAGGCTCCTCCCTCTGCATGTCAGTGCCTACCTCCAAGTCCCATCCATCACGGATCCTGAATATTACATCAGTCCTCCCCTCCATCCCTTATGCCACCACCAGAGCCATGTCCTCATCCTCCCTGGTTTCTGTACCTTAATTTTGTGTTCTGTCAACACCCCTCCACCCCCACCCTTCTGAAGTTTTTTCTGGAGTTCATATTACTCAAACATGAACATAACATCTCCCTGCTTATTCTTGGACAACTTTGTGCCTTTACCCTTGTTTTTCTTCTGCCTGTAATGTTCCCCCCTCACCCCCACGCTCTTGCGGACTAGCCTGTTCTCTGTCAAGCCTTTTCTGACTTCATCAGGCTGCATTAAGTGTTTCCTTTTCTGTGCTTTTTACACACCTTGTACATAACTCTACTAGAGGGTATGCCACAGCGTCCTCGCTGTTTGTTTACACGTGGGTCTTCTCTCCTGGCCTATGAAGGGGGAGCTCCTTATTCTGTTCAGTGTTATATTGCCCACACCTGGCACTCGGAAGGACCCTCAAAACACTGATCTAGACTAAATCAGTGCTGCTTCATCTACTCACTGGAATTGCCTGGGGAATTTTTTAAAACACTGAGGCTTGGACCCCACCCCAGACCAGTTCAGATTGAATTTTTGAGGGCAAACTTAGGCACCTGCATTTTTTTCAACCTTCCCTATTGATTCTAACATTTTTAGTCCCTGAAAACCACGGTGTTAAATACTTTCTCAGGAAATGCTAGTTAAAACTGTACCCAGAAATCATGACGTGTGAGGGCCTTTTGTGAGTTTTTTTAAGGACACTGTATTAATTACCTATGGCTGAGTAACAAATGACCCCCATATTTAGCAGCTTCAAATAACCAAAACTGATTCTCTCCCAGCTTCTCTTGGTCAGGAATAGGGGCACAGCAGGGCTCAGGCTTTCTCAGGAGATTGCATTCGTGGTGTCAGCTGGGGCTGCCGTCATCTCAAGGCTCGACAGGGAAGGAGAGCTTCCCTCCAAGTCCGCGTGTGTGGTTATGACGGTGTTTGGTTTCTCACTGTCTGGTAGCCAGAAGCCCTCCTCCGTTCCCCTGCCTCTCCATAGGGCAGCTCATTGCTTGAGAATCTGTTTCCATTAAAGTGAGCAAGTGAGACAGCCAGGAGAGGGTGAGCTAGATGGAAGCCAGAAACTTCCTGTAACCTAGTCCTGGAGGTGCCATCCCATCCTGCTGCTGTATTCTGTGCACTGAAAGTCTGTTATTAGGTCTACCCCAAACTCAGCGTGAGAGAGTAACAATAAGGGCATGGACGTCAGGAAGCAGGGGTCTTGGGGAGCCATCTCAGAAGCTGCCTACCACAGACATTTAATGATTCTTGGTTTAAAAACTAACCTACCTCTTTAAGAATCCGCCTGCCAATGCAGGGGACACAGCTTTGAGCCCTGGGCCGGGAAGATTCCACATGCCACAGAGCAACTAAGCCCGTGTGCCACAACTACTGAGCCTGCGCTCTAGAGCCCGAGAGCCACAACTATTGAAGCCCGTGAGCCTAGAGCCCGTGCTCCGCAACAAGAGAAGCCATCGCACTGGGAAGCCCACGCACCTCAACGAAGAGTAGCCCCCGCTCTTCGCAACTAGAGAAAACCTGCGTGCAGCAACGAAGACCCATCACAGCCAATAAATAAATGAGTAAATAAATAAATAAATAAATAATTTTAAAAAAATTAACCTCCTTTAAAGGAAGCCCAACCAGACTGTACCATTAGGAGTATGCACTTCATTGGTTTCCTTGTAAAACTGATCCAACCTGCTTTGACAGAGATGGGCTAACAGTACACTGACAGGTGTACTTTCTAATAATAAATTTACATTTTTGGTTTTATTATCTAACTATAGATGCATTAACTTAAGGCCATTTATACAAGACAATACCAAGGCAGGTCAGTTTGCTTAACTCCAGGCTTCGCATGGCCTTATGAAGTACATCAATGTGTTTTTCAAACACAGTACTCCTCTTTCTTTTCCCAAACGTCTTCCCAGTCCTACAAATTCACAGAAAATAGGCCACTTTAAGGATTTAACATAAATTTTGTTTTTAGTGAAGGGCAGGCAACAGTAAATCTAAAGGTAAAATACCAAGCAAAATAGGCAAGTTAATGTACAGACTTTATGCTGATCAGAGTAATCAATTTTAATTTTACTTCACATTTTAGAGGGAAAAGCCAACGTACTGGAGAATACTGAATACTGATCTTAATAACCAAAATTGAAGACTTCCTCAAAGATCCTATCAATACTAAAGACTTCAGTTGTCTTCAGAGTACTTGCCATGTAATGCTAAGATGGCAAGGTCAAACTGCTAAACAATATTTAGCAAAACTACAAGATAATAAAAGCAAAAAAAAAAATGTGTTAAGGCACAAATGACTTCCATCCTTGAAGCTGATGTTGACAGCACATTTACTCAAAATCCTAAACTTTAATTTATATTCTAACTACAAAATGCCATCTCCCAAAAATCAATTGGTTTTTGGTGCAGAAAGTGCTAGCCTTCCAGAAAAAGAGTATTGCTTTTCATAGCACCTTTTTCCTTGAATCGTTTCCTAAATATTTGTTCAAAAATATTAGTAGCTCATAAAACCTTACATGATTTTTAAAAGGGTATGATCATAATGCAAGATTATAAAAGATGTAACTGAGAAATTGTGCTTTGAATACTTGATACATGGGCAGAAATGACTTATGAACAATCTATGTAGTTTGCTTTTCGAAAGATAAAACAGCACCATAGAGGGGAAATCTACTCTTTCCTTTAGCTGAGGGGTGGCAACTTGTCATGACTTGATTATACTTAGACATGGAAGATAAAGCCATGATCAGCTACTATTACCCAACATAAACAATCCTGTTTCAACCACTGGGAGTTACAGCAGACATGAGGATTAAAGCTAGTGACCTGGACTGTTGAAGCTCTTTAACCACTCTTTCCCTGAGCCATTCATTGCTCATGGCCTAGACATGCTTATTTTGAGCTTTAAGTTTAAATTTATTAATCTTACGTAAAAGATGGCTTTTTAGCTGCCAAACTGAAAGGCTGGTTGAAAACAGACAGGTCATCTAAAAATCTAGTAATTTTTTTTTCACAGCAGTATGAGTTAGCAATTCTAAAAATGCCTTTCATGTATTCTAGCCTTGAGCAAATGAGTAAATATACTGAGGATAATGGTAGCCAGGTTTCTTTCTGCTAAGGGAGTTATAAATATGAAAAAAGGTAAGACTAAAAAGTAGTGATAGACTGGAATTGAAGGTATCAGTATAAACTGGTAGTTTTTAATAGGTATAGAGATAAATACAGATGTTTGTATGTGCATCTGTCTGCTGAGAGGAACTACAAGCAATGACACACCAGGAGCAGGATCTAAAACACTCAGATCATGGTTCCTGGATACCATTCTCCATGAAGAGAAAGCAGAGCTCCTTGAAGAAGTGGTTGATTCCACGGCTGGGGCAGGGAAAGTACAAGATGAGCTGGGAACATCTGGTTGTACCAAAAAGTAAGAAAGGGCTTAAATAATGATGAGGACATGACACATCTGGGGCTCCTGACTCACACAGGACACATTCTGGCACTCCCATTGATCAAATCTAGGACAATGAGAACATCAAAATAAATAATGATGGTAAAGGATTTTAATGTCAACTAAGAACCCACGAATCCGCCTGTTATAAATAAATGAGCGAGGGAGAAGGGAAACACTTCCTTTTCTTAGAACGTCAACAAATTAAGATGGGATGATGGAGTTAGAAAATCTGCCCCTCAGTTGGATAGGGACTGGGGGGACAGGCAGGTTTACGTGTCCTATGGTCAAGTGCTCTTCAGGGCACCGTGACATGACAAGAGCTGTTTCTCAATGGGCATCAATTATCTGCTGTAGATGGCATGGTTATGCCTCAGAATCCCAAGGGTCTGTGTCATGATTCTTCCACTAGACTTGCCATAAATTCCGTACCACATCTTTCCCCATCACTGACACCGCTAGGATCTTCTGGACCCTATGGTCCAACTCTTAGGGCTGCTTGCACTGAAGCCTGGAATTGTCATAGAGCCCTTTTCTGTTCTGTGCCCTATTCAAAGCTGGCAGCATTCCATGTCACCTGGTACATAAGCCAGAGCATTATTCCTAGTTGTAGAATATGTTGATTCCAGAAGCAAGAGAGGCCTACAAAGTGCCCTACTTCCTTCTCTGTGGTAAAAGCTGCAAGAGACATCAACTTTTCACTTTGCAGGGGATATCCTGATACTCCTCTGACCACTGGGCCTCTTAAAATTTTACTGAAGTGGTTGGTCCCTGAAGCTTCACAGTGTTTATCTTCCATCCTCTGGAGTGCATGTACCTTACCAAGGTCTTCAGCAGACTAGCCTCCTCTTGCTGATCTGTCCAATCAGCATGATGTTGTCAATAAAATGGACCAATGTAGTGTTCGGAGGGATATGTGAGTGGTCCATATTTCTTCATATTATATTATGACGGAGGATGGGAGAGTTAACATAGCCCTGAGGCAAAACTCAGTCTAAATGAATATTGTTGGCTGTTCTCCGTGAACCATGATTGGTGTATCATTCCAAATCAATGATATACCATGTATTTGAGACCTTATTAAATCCATTCTGTCAATGAGTCCAGCACGGAATGGCCACTGTGGTCATTACTTGGTTAAGTCTGTAGTAGTCTACAGTCATTCTCCAGGACCCATCCAGTTTCTTTAGGGGCCAGACTGGTAAATCGAAGAAGCAGGATTGGGATTCGCACTCCTGTATCCTCCCGGTCTTAAAGGATTAGTGGTGGCACTAATCCTCATCATTGCCCTAGAATACAACATCGTGCCTGATTTACTATCTTGGCAGGAGTGATGGGAAGTTTCAGAGGGTTCCATCTGGCAATCCCCACTGTGATAACTCCTACCTCCACTGGCAGCAGTTACTCTGCCACAAATATAAATTCCAATTAGGAACTTGGGGACTGGGAAATGACCACTGGGTGGGTCCATGGATCCGGTGGGCCCATGACTTTAGCCAGAACACCTGGTCTGGTAGGCTCCCATTCTAACAGGAAGGCTGTGACGTTGCTTTAGGTCTCTGGATACAAACATCAGTGCTGATCCTGTGATCAACAGTCTTCAAAATACCTGATGATTTTTTCCCCAGGGTATGGTCAAATAGCCGCAGAGTCCTTTGAGGGGAACTGTCATGGATTTACGTACTTGCCACGGTGCGGTAGGGTCCTTCCTCCTAGGAACCCATTCATATATTCAGTTCTGGATCTGAAAATTGTCTTAGGTCTGGGAACTAGGCAAGGGGCCGTGACTTTCTGTTGCAATGACTGCCCTCAGCCTCCAGCTCCTCTGTTCTTGCTTTCTATAGTAACAGATGTTCATGCGCGTCCCTGTGGACTGCCCATCTATCCTCCCCCTGGGGAGACTCTTCTCCACAACTCCCCTTGAGTCAAGGTCCTCTGGCTGCAGTGACCTGGCTAGTCATTATGTTAATTGTGGCCTTCTAGCTTCTGGCAGTTAAGTAACGCCACCTGGCCTCTATTTCTTCAGGGCTCTGGTATTCCGATGGATGTTAAGTGAATGAGCCAGCTCTGTGGCTGCTTCTCTTACCTCCATCCCTGGCCTGCAAGCTTCTTAGTGACGTTGGCGCCCCTCTCACCCGTTTTCCTGACTCCTGATGGCCTCGGGTGAATGGTGTATCCTCTGGGCATATCCACGGAGCACACTCCTCTGATGGGTCCTCTGTTCTGGCTTGCCCACTGTGCTTCGCCTCTTCATTCCTTCCTCTCTAGTCTGCCAGTACTACTCAGACATTTTTCACTTTGCTGAGAACTGGCTGTTTTTTTCCCTCAGATTCTAAAAGCCATCCCATTAGCACGTTTTCCCTGACTATGGGGTCTGACTTAAGTCAGTGTGGGCTACTACAACAGAAAACCATAGACGGAGTGGCTTAAACAACAAACGTTTATTTCTCACCGTTCTGAAGGCCAGGAAGTCCAAGACTGAGGTGCTTGCAGATTTGGTGTCTGGTGAGAGCCCACTTCCTGGTTCATAAACAGCTGTCTCTTTGCTGTGTCTTCACATGGTGGAAGGGACAAGCGAGCCTCTCTGGGGCCCCTTATCCCCAAATCACATTGGGGATTAAGTTTAGATGTATGAATTTTGGGGAAACACATTCAGTCTATAGCAGAATTCTTGCTGGGGTGTTAAACCCCCCATACCGGAGAAAGTGCCCCCACATCAATGAATTCTCATCCATCTAATCTCACAGTCTTGCCCCTTTGAAAAAACACCTTTAAAATCCAATCCCAGGAGTCCTTTCCTGGTTCCTGCCAGTAATGCCAGTTGAACTGTGCAGTTTTTTAGGGGAATAGTCTTTTTCCTTCCTCATCAAGCCCAGCACGTCCCAGCTGGGTTATGCTGGGATTTACCTGTGACTGGATTTGTTATTGGTTGACGACTGGCTTGACAGCCAGCAAAGAAAGAGGAGAGCAGTGTTGGGGAGCAGGGCTACTGCCTTGTGGGCAAGGGGCTTCTGCAGCATCTTCCAGCACAGCAAATATGCTAGTTCTCACTAGAGAAAGTCTACTACCTCTGCAAGCCCTGACGGTCCAGAAGGAGTCACAGGGGCATCCATCCGAAGGACCCCATCTCATGTTTAGGAAGGATCCTAGGTTTCCCCACCTTCATATTAACAGACTCGCCTTGGCTAAACATTCAATGCTCAAATGTCTCTGGAGCTCTGTGACACCAACAATTAGCTGGCTCTTCAGCCTGCAGTTCAACCAAGTCTTGTCTTTCAACTCCAGGTGATAAAGCCCTCTCTATGAGCTACCACAGAGGCTCTACAGCTCTCACACTTAGCTGTTAACTGCTTGTTAACAGCTCTGTTTCTCATCTTCCTTCAGCAGTGCTCCAATACAACTTAGCAGTAATCAGCCAACGCTGCTTTCTTTGTAGGTATTATTCCTCCCATATTTTTCAAATACCTGCATAATCACACCTATCACAGTTCCCCTCCACTAGGACGCTGTCTCAAGCTAACACTGGTGAAACCTTAACAATCAACCTGTAACTTGATGCCGGGGCGATGAGTGCCTCACCTACCCACCACGGTGGCATCTTCTGGCCAGGTAGAGTATGAGCCTGTTCTGAATCCCAATTTTACCATCCCAGAAGCCAAGAAGGGATTAAATGTGCAAGATTTTTTTGTAAGCTCTTTATTGGAATATAATTGCTTTACACTGTTGTGCCAGTTTCTGCTTTACAACAAAGTGACTCAGCTGTATTTATACACATATCCCCATATTCCCTCCCTCCCGCGACTCCCTCCCACCCTCCCTATCCCAGCCCTCTAAGTCATCACCCATCATCGAGTTGATCTCCCTGTTTTATGTAGCAGCTTCCCACTAGATATCTATTATACTTTTGGTAGTGTATATGTATCAATCTACTCTCTCACTTCGTCCCAGCTTCCCCTTCGCCCCCCCAATCCACGTCCTCAAGTCCGTTCTCTACACCTGCATCTTGATTCTTGCCCTGTCACTGCATTCATCAGTACCATTTTTTTAGATTCCATATATATGAGTTAGCATACGGTGTTTGTTTTTCTCTTTCTGGCTTACTTCACTCTGTATGAGACTAAATGTGTAAGATTTTTATTAGAGGAAATATCTGTGAGAGAAAATGGGGGAAGGAGCTGGACAAGACTCGGTAAAATGTCACACCATGATGCAAGTCTGACCCCCAGTGAAGGAGAAAGCAGAGGAAACCTGGGTGGAAGTGTCCTAGACTGCAGTGTAGCCTAAGGAAGGTTTGGCAAGACAAAGGAGGAGTCCTTGACCCCTCACTGGCCATCAGAGGAGTCTTCTGTCTCCCAGAAACAGGCCTTAGTATCTCTACCACGCCCAGTCACTGAGCTATGAAAGAAGCAAAGTCAGCACAAACACAGTGATGGATTTCTGAGCACAGCAGCTGGGGCCCTTGGACAATGAAGCTCCTTGTAGTGGGAATCTGTGAGGTGCATTCTTATAGCCGTCACTTCATAATAGCAAGAGGTAGAGCTGGGATTCAAACCAGGTAGTTTGTCTCCAGTCTACACTGTCAACCACTGCAGTAAGAAGGCATCTCTTAGAGCTGTAGAAGTCTGAAATAAAAGGTCCTCTATAACGTTGAAAATGTACACAGCAGGTTGGACCAGACTAGTAAAAATCATTACGCTCCTCTAAGGAGTTTGTACTTCATTCTACAGACAGTAAAGAGGGGAGAGGGGCACATCACAGATTAGTGTATATGAATAGATTTCATATGCTGCATACACACATGAATAATTTATAGACCCGTATGTAGCTTTAGTTTCTTATGGTATAAAAGGGTTTAGCAGACTTGAAAACAACTGCAACAAACAGTGATTCCTGGACTGCAAATACGCTAAGATGGTCAGAAAGTGCTGACAAAGCATTCATACCTTTCAGGATATAAAAACTAGAAAAAAAAAATGGACTTAGACAAATTCATTTTCACTGTTTACAATAACTACCACTATGAAATCTTACTGTGGTACAAGGGATCAAAGATTCATTTAGTTTTTACTAGTTTATTACTAGTATTGAGAATTATCTTCTACCATTTTTACGCAGAGGCACTCTTTCCACTTATGCTGTGTCAAACAGCCATCAATAACCACTATTTATAACACAATTCCCTGGGAATCTGTGTAAGCTCCCAACAATCAACTTACAAATGAATTCTATAGAATTCAACCTTTTATAAAAAGGAGGCTACATGCTTATTAAGTAGTTAGTATTGCAAAAAACAGGTATTATTAATTCTACTTTATGGACATGGGAACATAGGCACAGAAATATTAAATGGTTTTTTTGGTCCACATAACATGATCAAATATGAATCTAGAATGAGAGATTAAATCAGATTCTTATACACCTATATTCATTAATAATACAAGTCTACAACTGTGGTAAGGCCTACAACAGAATATTGAAACGTAGAGATGAAAAGAATCTCAAGAGGACATTGGTCCAACTTTTTTATGAAGGCAGGTATTATTATTATGTCCTTATTACAGAGAACAGAGAATTCGCTGATTGAGGTCAATTCTAAAAATTAAGAAAAACTCCAAATTCAAAGCCTCCAGAAACTCATCATATGCATCACTATTATTTATTACACTTCAAGAGGATATATGTGAATCAGAAAGGAATTTTTGGATTTCAGACAGTTTCACTTCCTGAAAGCCTAAAAACAAACTGTGAACTCAGCAAAAGCAATTTATGAATTTGGGACTAGGATACGTCTCTAACTGATGGTTTAGGGAACTATATTTATAGCCTGGCACCAGTAAATTTTTGTTCACTTTTAAAACTAGATTCCAAATATACACATTATACTCTGAGGGCTATTAAAGGCACTAGCTAGCTTTTAGAATTAGACTTTGGGATGCAATTCCAAACAATGACTTCCTATGTTCCCTAGTTCTTAATGATATGATTATACTACAAGATTTTAAAGTAAACATAAACATTAGAAGCAGTGGAAGAATTTTACTAGCAAATAACTACTTGTTACACACCAAACATCTTTGTAATGTTCTGGGTTTCAAACACTTGATCTATACTGTGCCTTATTTCACCAGGGACTTGAGGTATCTTACTACATGAACAGATACAATAATGACAGGTAGAGTATCTGTCCTAGGAAAAATATATTTAAAAAGAAATGCAAGTATGCAAGTCAGGATGGATGTTAAACATGAATTTCAAATTGGGCTCTTAAGCTTCCTGTCAAATCAGAGAGAGGCAAAATTCTTCTCATGAAAACGTGGCTTCCAAAACTTTTTTTAGAATTACATTCTAAAATATCTTACATGGGACTTTATACAAAGGGCACTATATGACACAGAGGACAACATACGTGACAATATCATACAGCAAATACAGTTATGTTTGATATGGTTACTTCGTGTAGCTGGCTTAGGTGAAGGTGGAATGCATAAAATTAAAATGCTACTCAACAAAGGTGATGCTACTAGGGGCTGCTTTTGCAATACACACTGTTTTTACACTGAAGGATTCTTATACATGGATTAGTTTTCTCAACTGGACGCAACTCCTATTTAATGGCTAAGAGACCCTAGCACAGAAATCAAAGGTGACTTGACGCAGCTAATATTATTACATCATTTAGGGATAAGCCTAATATTTGAACTTCTAGATTCAGTAGGAAAGCTTAGTGTCTCTCACGACCTTAACAGGACTGCTATCCAAGGCTTCAGAAGAATTTACTGGAAACTTTACCCTTCCAAAAGGGTGCCCTCTAATTACAGGGAATTAATTTGCTGCATATCCATGTATAATACACTCTGGAGATACAGAATTGTAAATAGTATCAGTGTTAAAAAAGCAGAAACACCCAATTTTCAGTATTAGGTGAAAAGACTTGCATAAACTACCCAAAGCGGCAATACATATCACTCAAACACACTGACATGTTTCTTACACGTGCAGAAAAGGCCATAGGCAGCAAGGAATAATCAACCAGGGAAGCATCTGCTATCTAATCTTTCTTGTGCAATCTGCACTGGGAATCACAGAGCCGGGAAGTATCTAGGGAGGGCATCTAGCTTGCATATACACTCTTACCCCATTTTCAAAGATCTCTATTTAGATCTCTCCTCTAGCTTGTTCTTATCTTAAATCTTAGCACCTACAGTCTAGGACTAATTCCTTTTATCTTATCAATGAAGATGATGAATCACTGTTCCTTGAACATACTTTTACATACTTGGAAATCCTTAAACAACTAGACTTCTTTCATTAACAAGATAACCACAATTATTTTTATCTTTCCCAAACATCTTATTTACTAAACTTTAGACCTATTCTTACTGGGGCATCCCTTACTTTCAAAACATAAAATAACAGTTTGGTACTTTAACACGAGCTTCATAAATTCCCAGGATTTAGATTATTTCATGACATTCAAACACTAACAGTTTTATTTGTAAGTGGCAATGCTGTATCTTGGAATCAATTATTCAAAACAATGTTCTAAGTACTGTGGCTACTGATCTCATATAGCTTACATTCTAGAGGGAAAAAATAAACAATAAACCAATAAACAAGCAAGATGTCGGACTGAAGTATTGTGAGAAAAATAAAAGTAATAGGGGTAGAGAGGGCTTTTGTGAGGAGGTATCATCTGATTTGAAACCTCTAAGAAGGCAGCAGCACTGCAAAGATAATGTTCCAAGCAATTTTTGGCTAAGGTAGGTTTAACTTAGTTATTTAACTTATATATATATATATATATATATATACACACATATGTACACACACACACGCACACACACACATATGCACCCTTTCACTCCTCCGTACTGAATCTTCTTGTTCTTATTTTGAAGACAAATTCTTTTAAGAGCTTTTCATTACCTCGGTAACTGGTATATCCCATAAAGTTTAAGAAGCATGCCTTCTAATTTAAACAACTATTTCATAATAATATTAGCCAATTATTTAGTTTAGGCTGTGCTTTTGCCAAATTACACTTAACAATGGGTGAAAAATAAGAATACTTGGAAAAAAAGTCTTTGTGTTATTGGATAGGCCTAAATGAATTTTCCAGAAAATAATACTTTGGTGATGATTTCTTTGTAGGCAAAATAGGCTGGAAGCAAACTGGGAGAGTGTGACCCATTCAGAAGACGAGGCTGAAAGGAGGATGGAAGATGGAATGAATCACAGATAGTTTGGTGTAATAGCAGTGAAAGTGCCCAAAAGAGAGGTAGAGACTGGTAGACAGGTTGTGTATGTGGGATGAAGAAGCAAATCAACCGACAAGGGTGGAGAAAAGCTTCTACACCACACTAGCTCTTTGACACATGCTGCCACCACCTGGGCAACAGGCAATTGTGAAGTATGGGAAGATTTTAGTTGTGATTATTAGTTAAATGAACAATTATAGAATAAAAAAATTACTTTCATTTTATGAAATCAGCATTTTTGTCGAGTCTCTGGACATTAAAAGAGAGCAGGGATTTTGGGGGCCAGATCTGTTTAGAATTCTGCTCTACTTTTTAAGTCTCTGGTTTCTTATCTGTAAAACAGGTATAAGAATACCATCCTGCAGAGTCGTTTAGTCTCAGGATTAGTGATGGCAGATGCAAAGCATCTAGCCCAGCACTTGGTACATAGTAAGTACTGAATAAACAGCCTTTAAAAATTATTCTGCAGTATGATCTTCCAAATAGCACTAAAACGCAACTATTACTTTTTAAATTACATAAATGTACATATTAAGAAATATATCTGTATTGTGTTCTAATGGTAGGAAAAAACTCACAAAATAAAACTTAGGGGAGAAACCAATTCTATCAAAATAAGTCAAATATGTGAAATGTTACTGCAGGAAATAAGCACAAATTGTTCAGCAGGTAAGAAAGCTTTTAAAATATTTAGTTAAATCTAGATTATTATAATAGAATCTTATTTAGACTTTACTCATTCACAATTTTGACATGAGTCAGGGTGAAATGTAACTTTGTACCATCCAAGAGAAAAAGACTTTTAAACAAACTAATGAAAGACTATGACTTCCTTTCTTAAGAGGAAAAAAGCTTAGAAATTTCTAAGTTTTCATTTTCAAAATATAATTGCAACAGAATAGTGTGGATGGTGATGTGATATGCTACAAAGGATTTATTCTTATGCAAAGACAAACCCTCCTTAACTAACAGTGTAAGCTTTAGTTATTTTGGTTAAAGCTACACAAATGGTTAAGATTTTATTTCTTAAAAATAAATACAAGCAGACCTTATTTCCTTGTTATTCTAACTTGATATTCTAAGACATCTGAGAAAGAATAAAAACCCAATTAAGGATCTTTCAAATAAAGAATAAGCCCTTAAGAAAACTGGCTATGATGTTTCCACTAAATTCCTTATTCTGCTGCTGCTTATGAAGCCAAAGTCAGAAAAATGGCCGAATCCAGTCCAATCAACAGAATTTTCAAGCTGAAAGAACCCCAAAGATAACCTAATAGCTTTCCACATACAGAAGAGGAAATATGCTCAGAGTACTTCTCAGAGTATCAGACCAGCAGAGACAAGGCCTGTAAATCTCAACTCACAAGCTGAGAATCCTCCAGAAAAGTAGCCTGCAGCATCTGAACAATCTTGATGCCACTTTTCATTAAGGCAATGCAGGTAGCAGTAAGGAGCTCAGCTGTGGCAACTGCTATGCTATTCCTGGGCTTGCAGCCTGCCCTGGAACTAGAAGCTAGATCAGTAACATTAGACAGTGAAACCCTGATTTACGCTAGAGCCAAAGACCTACACAGGCTTCCTTCTTATGTGCCTTTTCTTCTGGGCCAAGACTCCTGTGCATTTCACAAGGGATGCAGCAGAGTGAACAACTGGGGAGGTAGTAATTAGCAAAATTGTCTAACCGTGATTAAAATAACATACACATATTGGTTTCTGGAGTGAAGAATGTTAAAATAAATTCTGACCTCCTGGAATTACTATTTGGGCAAGTTTAAAAAAACCACAGAGTTACCGACAGCAAGTCAAGTTTTCAGTACACACAATCCAGTGACTGAGTCTGCTTTTTCTGGCTACTACAGGTACAGGCTAGGTCCAAGCAGCACAAGCTTTGAAACCATCATCCAAGTTTTCAAACAAGAATGAGTAAGAAAACAACTGCTGCTAATATAACATACAAACATTAACATATGCCCAACAAACAGTATTTTAGATCATTAGATTATTTGCCAAAAGCCTGTTCCCTGGTAAATAAGTTACTGCTGTTATAGCTAAACTAGTTACACATGTCCCAGCTTGCTCCTCAAAGAGAACATTCTATAGTCTCTGAATAAAAACCTGCTTTATCTGGCACACAACAGTGAAGAGGTCTTGCAACATTTGAAGAGGTAGTCAAACAGAGCGGTTCAACGCAAGCGATCACAAAATGTGATCCCCAACCAAACCAGAGTTAATCTCTCAGTTCCTGAAGATTAGAAGACAATATTAACTCACTCTTTCTGCCTGTTGACTTTTGCATCCCTTTATTTGTGTATTGAAAGAACAAGTACCTCGGTGGGAACTCTGTGCCCAGACAGTTTAATTATTTATCAAGCTTACTTTGGGCAAGTATTGATCATTCGTTTGTGAAAAGAGTTAGGTTCTTAAAAACCAACAATAAAAACCCCTCTTCACACAGCATGGCTACATTTTCCCTTAGCAACAAGGTTCAGTGGACCCATCACGGTCCAGCTGCTGCTTTGTCTCCTCGACGTGAGGCTTTACGGTCCAACCAGAAGATGAGAGGGTCAAAGAGCGGTGTGTCAACCAGAGGAATTCACGATAATCCTTCAGGAGTCGCTGTGTGACCCGCACCTTGACTCCGGGCGGCCTGTGGGGACCAACTCCTTTCCTGCCCCGGGGGTCACGGACCTCACCCCCCGGGGCCCTCCACCCACCGCCGGGCTCCTGCAGGGCAGCGGCTGTTCCCCGGCCGACGTCGGGGCAGAGGCACGGGGCCCTCCGTGCTTCCGGACCGGCTCCCGGAGGCCGCCCCGGCGGGAGGCGCGAGACTCGGGCGCCGAGCCAGACACCAGCCGGGCGCCGCCGCTCGCCCCGCGCGGCCTCACCTGCCGCTCCCCGGAAGCCCGGACGCCGCCCCGCCCCTCCCTCCCCGCATCCCCGAAGTCCGGGTCCCGGGACCCACAGAGCAGCGGCGCAGCCGGAAACGGGCCCCTCGACTTCCTCAGGCCGGATCCGGGCGCGGGGAGGCCCGTGGGCGGGTCGCGTGAGCCGCGGCTTCCGTCTTCCTGCTTCCGGCCTGGAGGTGAGCTGGGAGTCGGGGTCCGAGCCCACCGTCCCGGGCGAGGTAACGGGGAGCCCGGTGGCGGCCGCTGCCGCGGTTCTGCCCCCGCACCCAGCGCAGGCGGTCACCGCGCTGGCGGCGCAAGGGGTGGAGGGGGCGACCCCGAGTTCCCGGGGACCGCCGGCTGTGCGAGCCCCGCCGGGCCGACGCTCGCGCAGGCGGAGGGTCGAGGGAGCGTGGCCCCAGGGCCGGGTGGCCGGGTCGGGTGAGGAGGGAAGAGCGAGCGAGGGGGAAGCACGAGGGAGGAGGGGAGTCGCGGGTGGCTGTGGGGAGCCGCGCGGGTCTGGGCCGGAGATCAAGCCCGGAGGATCCTTTTCGGAAGGAAGGAGAGTCTTGTTTATTCCCTGAAGTGTGGGAGGCGCGTGCGCTGGGCGTCCGAAATTGAGGGGTGCGGGAGGTGTGTGTCCCGCGGACGGTAACGCCTTCCTCGGTGTTGATGGCTAAAACTCTGCCATAGCCAGGTCCTTCACTTCCGCTTTACTCTTTATTGCAGAGTTCTGTTGCTAATCTCTGAATCTCGCATTATAGTTCATTCATTACTGGGCTGGCGAAGCTGAGGAAACGGGTATCTGTAGAGCCTAGTCTCGACTGTGTGCGTTGGGGAGGACGAATGGGGGGAGCAGGCTAGGATATATAATGATATCTTAGGCACTTTAATGTGTCTTCAGTTGAAAATATGAAGACATTGTGATAGGATATACTTAAAACCAGTCATGGTAGTTTTATTTAGGTGAAGGGTTGTGGGTGATTTATATTTTGTTTTGCTTATCTTTGATTTTCCCATAAAGAACACAGATTGTATAATAGGGAGATAAAAAGAAAAACCCTCTAAGTGTAAAGCGGTGTTTGATTTTGCGATTGTATACCTAACTCTATAAACGAATAATTGACATCTTTACTATAAAAAGTTCAAGATCTGGGAATGGATATGCTGTAACATATCAGTGAGCTAACTTTCTGTATGTTGGTGAGCTTCTTAAATAATTTTATTGTTGAAATAAGTAGTCTAGTAAAATATTTCTCTTCCAGTAATTAGGCTTTTCTTACAGGGCATTTGCAATTGTGTAATTATTTCTTTCTTAAAATTAGAAAGAAATAGATATTAAATGTATTTAATGTGCCGGGCAATTTTACATCATTTATAGCTTGCGTATAGAGAATTTAGATATTTTCCATTTAAAAAGTGTATTATAATTATTCCAGAAAGTTGTGACTTTAACGTTTTTCTTTTATTTATTCTTTTCAACCCAACCAGTGTATAGAATTTAAGCCATCTCTCAGAATTGTATGGTAGAGCTAAAGAAGAAGGCCACCAACCAAGGGTCATCTGAAATTGTGATTGGCTAATAATCCCAGGACAAAATTAGAGATCACTGCTCAAGCATAAGGTAGATGATTTTTTAAATCCCAGCTGAAACTGTAAGTGACTGTATACACACCCATTCCTACCCAGGTATTTTAATTCTCCACTTTGAATAGAGATTGACACACGCATGAAAGGTTAAAAAGCCTTTGGGGCAAATAGAAAAGCATCACTCAAATATCCACAACGTTCTCATTTGCCAGATGGCCCTGCCTTACCTACTCAAAAGGGAACAAAATGCATGGCACCTGTAATGGTTAATTTTCTGATCTGTTAAATTTGTTCTCATTTACTAAGTTGTGTCCTCAAATAGGAGTCCTCAAAGCTGAAAGAGGGCATAAAATAGCGTGTCACCTTTTGCTTATGTCTCTTTGCAAATGAATGGATAATATCGTGGTTCCCTTATGCTCTGGTTTCATTCCTGGAAACAGCCATCCATTACCTATCTTCTAAAGCTTTACATCTTTTAAGTGTCACTCTTCTGGTTGTCCTAGGTGAATTATTATTTTTTCTTACTAGAAATATTAGTCCTTATTGAAATAGTACTAATTAGTAGTTTTTAAAAACAAACCAAAAAACCTATTGAGTGATGGTGGAATTCTGAGTTAACAGAGATTGTATGATGTAACTTTTTCAAAATTTGATTAACCACAGTCTTTTCTTTTGTTGTCTCTTCTCGCCTCTCCCTCTCTCCTTCTTAAGGCCTCTACAGAGATGTTTGATTTAAAGGCTTGGGCTGAGTATGTTGTGGAATGGGCTGCAAAGGACCCATATGGCTTCCTTACAACAGTTATTTTGGCCCTAACTCCATTGTTTCTAGCTAGTGCTGTACTGTCTTGGAAATTGGCCAAGATGATTGAGGCCAGGGAAAAGGAGCAAAAGAAGAAACAAAAACGTCAAGAAAATATTGCAAAAGCTAAACGACTAAAAAAGGATTGAAGGAATGAACAGGCTCTGCAACCAGAGGAAGATCGTTTGGAAAATTATGCAGCTTTGGAAGGACCCATTAAGATTTCTTTTCGGATCTTATGACAGTATTATTTAGTAAATGAAGTCTGAGCATATGGAAGAATCCTGTTAGTTCTCACCTGTACTGTAGCAACTTTTAGGCTTCCGTGTAGAAGTCTGTTGACAGTTACTGTAAATTGGCATTTATTATGCTACAAATTCTTTACAACTGACTTAGTCATTTGCCTTTTTGCAGCTTATGTACTAAAATGAAAACATCTTGTGGAGAAAAATGGCTTTAGATTTTGAACTCTATTCAAGTAATGGCTTAAAGTGGGGTCCTGTTCTGGACAAAGGAGATTAAGAATGTAAAAATCAGAATTGTCCTGAGGTGAAAAGCGTGCTTTGGCTTAAAAGAGATATTGTGTATTAATTACATCTTTTATTATTATTACTTATTTCTTGTAGTAGAATTATTTCTGGCTTCCTCAAAGCAAAATAATATTATTCAATGAGTACTTCTATTTTCTGTATTTTTCTCATTTCAGCTTTTGAGATGTTGGTAATTACCAGAGATTCTGCATTTTTTTAAATCTAATTTGATAAAGAATTGTCTTATTATTATCTTGAGTATGTAGAATACCACTTACTGGATATAACAATTTTTGTACTTATGAACACTGCTATTTTCTTAGAGGTGATTTGAGTAGAGTAACACTATAATTTAAAGTTTGGAGTAAAAATGCCAAACCTTGTAGTACCTTGGAACCAGTTTATTCTCACTTGTGCTAAGTAGAAATGTGAAGTAGTTAAAATGTCTTAGCAAATAATTTGCTGATTATATGGGTACCACTTTTGTTTTTTATTCCATTCTTTCTTTTAATTCATTTGGTAGTGATGTCCTTTACTTTTTTGATCCAGGAGGTTCATGGTGAAAATTAAAATTTCAAATTTCTTTTAAGGAACTTTAAAGAGTAAAAGAAAGGCTTAACATTTGGAAAAATTTTGTTTGGCATAGTATTGAGTGAAAAAGATGTAAATTATGTCCAAATGAGAATGTGTTATAATTAGAAATAAAGAGCTAAAGAATATGTCCTTCAGTTAAGTAGTATAACTGGAACTTCTTACTCTTTAACATGGCTTTTATAAATGCATGATTAATAATTTTATTTGTTGTCAATAATTAGTAGCTTATTAATGTTTTCCTCACCTCTGATAATGAATTTTAAGTTACAAAAAAACTGTCCAAAAGCTTTAACTTAAAAATGAAACTAGATACTGAAATAAATTTGATACTTTTTTATAAAGAGGTCTTGGGCTTTGGGGTTATTTTTGGGGGGGGGCGGGCAGAGTAATACATTTAGATATGTTATAGAAGTTAGACTTTTGAAAGTGTTATGAATTTCATTTATAGATAAGCAGACAGTTGACCCTTGAACACCACGGGGTTAGGAGCACAAGTCCTCCCTTGCAGTCGAAAATCCCCATATAACTTATAATGGACCCTCCCTCTGTACACTGTTCCTTCCTATACGCGGGTCCTCCATGTCTGCAGTTCTGAGGTTCTGCACACAGTGCTTCATCTGTGGATTCAAGCAACCCTGGATCATGTAGTACTGTAGTATTTACAATTGAAAACAATCTGTGTATTAGTGACTGTACAGTTTGAACCCATGTTGTTCAAGGATCAACTGTACTTGTAAAAGTTGAGAGCAATGTTTCCCAAATATGAGAACCTAAGGACATCTGACAATGTTTATGGACTGGTTTGAACAATACTTATTACTGTTATTTTAGGTTGTCAGTTCCCACTTGAGGCCACTGTAATTAACACATTGCAGTGCTGGGCACTGAAATAATTCAGTGTTTAATTATGAATTAGTTATTCAGGTGATCTAGGATATGCTTTTTATATGATCACTGAATTAAAACTTAGTTATCTACTAAAGCTGTGGTTTTATTGTTCATTGTGACAATTTAAAGGTATTTAACTAAAATAGGTTTTTCTGTAGTCCCTGTTAATACAGTTTTGTATGTGTTTGACATAGGCCATTTGTTTCTTCAGCTTTTCCCAACATCTATGGGGCCTTTTTACTCATTTGAGGTTAACAAGGTTTTATAATATTTGTGTCTATGTTTGTGTGTGTTGGGGGGAGGGGAGATGTAAATTTGAAACTATAGATCTTCCTCAGTTAACAATGGGTTACATCCTGATAAACCCATTGCAAGTTGAAAATAATTCACTGAATAATGTACTGAAAGTGAAAAACTGAATGGTTATATGGGTATAGGATGGTTATGTGGACATGGGGTGTTTACTCATGACTGCGTGGGTGACGGGGAGCTGTGGCTCCCTGCCACTGCCCAGCATCACGAGCGTGTCCTGCACAATGCTAGCCCGAGAAGAGATCAAAACTTAAAGAACGGTTTCAGTTGAATATGAATGTGTATCGTAAAGTTGAAAAATTAAGTTGGGGACTGTGTGTTGTAAGGTTTGAGATTCTTCAGAAAAGTTAATCTTTTAATTGTAACATACTATTATGGTTAAAAGAATCCCATTTACTCTTACCCAGAATACTTCTTTTAAAAACTGCCTATTATGTTGTTTCTGAAGTTCTTAGAACTAATATAATCAATTACCTTTTTATGGCCGGTTTTGAAGAAAAAACAAACAAGATCCCTATAAGAAACATTTTACTGCTGCCCCCCCCCCCCCCAAAAGTTTGTGCATCAGAATTTGATCCATAGTGTCCAAGTGGTAAATTTCAGCATGGTGTTACTGTATCAGATGTGCAAGGGCGTGTTAAACTTATTTCCTGAAATTACAGTGAGCAAACTGGAAATAAGCTTTGGACGCTGAGAGCTGGAAACTCAATGTTGAAATCCACTATAACTAACAGCTCCTCACCCATCCTTAGGGGCACTTTATACCTATCTGGTTTTAAGTTAGAGGAAGTCTGATTCCTATTTAGGAATGATTGCTTTTATGTTTGCAACTGATTATAGGATCACTCTGATTTACTTCATGTCTAATATATAAGGACAAATTCTGTATTTCTCAGACATATTAAAAGGGATTCCGTGTTCAAATACCAAAAGTTTGGGAAAACAAGGTAAGACAATTTATTTCTGCATGATTTCTTAGAGTCTTAACTTACTTTGACTATCTCAGACTCTCCTCTTTTCTATTCCCCCAATGAACACAACAGTTTGAGAACGTCTAGTCTAAATGAATTCAGGTTACATTTTAAATAGTGTGGTCAATGAGATAGCATTAAAAATCAGTATGATGGCATTGGGTCAAGGCTGATAAAATTAAGAAATAAATGAGAGCCAGAAATCTGTTAGTAGAAATAGGAATGGAAAAGAATAACAATGGGGAAAAATTATTTCTTCCTTTTTTTTTTTTTGATTTTTAACTTCAGATATTCAAGGCGTAGCTAATAGGCTAGATTTATATGGTTAAACCCAACAGGCAAGGCACGTACACTTGAGCAGTGTGTATAATAAGGCCTTTGGGGAAAAAAAATGCTATATGCATATATAGCAGAGGCATAGGAAGTCAGGATTTATCTGAGAGTACTTAAGGTATATATGACACTTTTAAAATGAACATTTAACTTATGAAATTAAAAAAACTGCATGGGTTTGGAGTCTGTCTTGAAGAGATGAAGAAAAACATTTCATTTAAAAAAAAACAAACATGTAAATGCCTCAAATATAACTATGTAAAATATGAAATATGGTGGACAAGTGAATATTTTATGTAAAACTTTGATTCTGCTTTGCATGTGTCTGGCCTAAAAGCCACATATAAAAACAAGATTGTTTAGAAAGGCAATCTTAATTAGGCCAAGATTATAGTTCAGTTTTTATGTAGGACTAAATGTTCTCAGAACTCTGTTCTGATAACCACCGAACAGTGTAACCAGTCATCCTAAAAATGTTAGTCTTGAGGAAAGGAATGTGGATGGATTACTACAAACTTTATTCCCACTTCTGAAAATCCCTTTGAAAATGCATATCTTACTAATAATGGGTGGACCAATATCATCTTACTATAACATAACTATTGGCTAAGATTTTCTTTTGTGTAATAGATATTTTAAAACGAAAACCATAAAAATTAAATTAATGTAAATTCCGTCATACATTAAGATATTTGTAAACAGCCTACATGGCAAACATTTGTAAAAGATGTATATAGAATACATTTAATAAGCGGATAAGAATTCAGTGGTAGAAACATTCTATTCTAGCATGTTAGAATTTACAATGTTTCCTGTAACCTAGGATTCAACAACGTCTTACTTTACAGTCAATTATACAACAAATTTTATCTCTTTATATTGTCTAGTAGCTAGTTCCTTTTTTGCCTCTTTGGTAAAATGTAAAACTACTTTGTAATAATGTAAAGAGACAGAATGATTTAACCTGATATTAACAGGGATGCTGGAATGTTAAATATTACCATCTAGGGCTTTTTTTTTTTTGTCATTCCATAAGTATTATGGTGATTACATATGATTACATTTTATAAAGTTGTATTTTTCTGTAGTTTATTTCTTAAGCAATTAAAAATTTTACCTTCTATTAAGTAAAAATCTCAACCTATGTGTTTTTAGGAATTCATTGTTAAACACTTAACCAAGGATTTCCTTATATTATTCAGAGCATTAGTTTGGGTCACTTATTCAGTCCATATTTATTGAGTAGCTATTATAATGCCAAACACTGTTGGAAGACCTCTATATTAGAATTAGAACTCTGTTAGCCTCAAAAACTTGATTGTGCACTTCAGAAAATATATGACTTTTCTAAAACAGTTTTATGTATAATCTGTTTTGATATTATCATGTCTATAATTTTCTTCAATATATAAACCACTGTAATCTCCACTATCAGTGAAATCACCTTCTAAGAACTCTGCGGTATTTTGTTTCTTCAAAGTAACTTTTAAAGTCAGAACTACAATTACTGTACCATTTCTCTGTTTACCATCCTTTCAGACTTTTGTGATAGATGATCTACTTCTATTTGGTCCTAATTCCTTCCTTTAAAACTCCAACCTCAATCCCACCATAAAATAGCTTTTGTCCCATCTATTCATCAAGATCACAGGGTTTTTTTTAATTTATCAAATAAATTTTCTTGGCCTCCTCACGTTTTATCCAAGTTCATATTTTTGATTAGTCCTTTAGAAAATCTTAGAGTGCCTCTATAGAAATAGCAGTCTTCTTTTATATTGATCATTTAGGAGAGCTCAATATTTAGCCTTACCATTTCTAGCAAGATATATTTTGGGTGGTTCCTAAATAATTGTAAGGATCCAAATTGTACTGAGCATTTACAGGTACAAGATCCCAAAGAGTTCGAAGAAACTAAGCAAACTCATAAACACAGAATGACGACTAAATCAAGTGAAGGATTTAAGTCTAAAAGTAGTTAGGTTGCTATAGTTCATAACCTCACACTTCTTATGCATAGTAAAAACAAGTTCTTAAGCTTAATGGAACAGAGAACTGTTGTACAGTCAGAGAATACAAAGTAACTTTTTGTTTTTATTTGTTAAAATAGTCACATACATATAAATGAAATGATGTTACTACAGTGCATTCACTGATTGTGGCTCTTGCCGTCTTGTGGCACCCAGGATCCCGGCTGAAAGGTTTTACCAGTGCTGGTGGGAGCCACTGAAGGTTCTTCTCTTCCAAAGTACGGAGCAGAGGCATGCCCTTTAATCTGAGTTTGAACTGGTGGAGTCACGAGTTCCTTGTTGCTCTCTTCTCTAAGGAGTTTTTTTTCTTCATAAAAATCTTTGTCTTTCATTTTAATTTCTTCTCTGTATTTTTCACTCTTCATTATTTCCTGCATGCATATATAAGTGGAAGAAAGCATTTAATTTCTAGCTAGAAGAAAACTCAAACTACAGGTTTTATAAAATGAAATAGCTAATAAAAAAAGTACATATATACATGCTACTTGCTTTGTATTTAAATAATATAAGGATACGTACAGGGTAAGTCTGAAAAAAGTATCTGATTTTATGTTGGTGTTATTTTGAATTAAACAGCTATGTCTTTGTATACTATAATATAAAGATGGATCACGTGGAAGGATCACAAAATAGAAATATTTACTACTCAGTAAGTGAAACAAACCACTGAACATGAAATATTACACAGGAGCATAAAAGTCACTCTCATCAAAGATTTTCTAAATTTAACAGCTATTTACTGCCTCAAAAACTAATCAGTGATTTGTACTGTGTACTAGAGATAAAGCAAAGGTGAGAGGGCCTCAGAAAGATGCTCCTGCCAGTCTTCTTTTCTTCACAGGACTTAAAGCATGGATGCTAAGGCCACCCTCTATAGTGCCAGGACCAAGTCTCATCTATTTCTCTTTCCCCTCTGGAGTGGTATGGCAGTGAAGAGGAGGACAGAAACAGAATCAGAGTTCAGCAATGCCTTAGACACCAGTTCCAGAGAGGCACTTAGCTACTGGAAATGCTTCCTCAAATCAATGCAAGCAATTTGTGCAATGCAGTTCTGTCACTCAGATTTGCTATTCTATTTGTAAGGATCTAAACCCCAAACAACAATGAATCTATTACTGTATTTCATTGAATAGAAGACCATCAAATTTAAGATGCATCGCCTTTATAATATACCACTAAAAAGGCAATTAAACCGCTTCACTCATCCTGATTTCAGAGATGTTCAAATTTGAAAAGACATGCATCTTAAAAACAGATGAAATAGTAATTACATCTTTTATCTTTTATTCTTTCTTCCTTCTCTATCTTAAAAATAATTATTTCCAAATGGGTGAATTTTTTTTTTTTTGGCCTCACCACGAGGCTTGTGGGATCTTAACTCCCCTACCAGGGATTGAACAGGCACCCTCAGCAGTGAAAGCACGGAGTTCTAACCACTGGACTGCCAGGGATCCCTGGGTGAGTTTTTTTTTTTAATAAATAAATTTATTTATTTATTTATTTATTATTTATTTATTGGCTGTGTTGGGTCTTCGATGCTGCTCACGGGCTTTCTCCAGTTGCGGGGAGCAGGGGCTACTCTTCATTGTGGTGCGCGGGCTTCTCATTGCAGTGGCTTCTCTTGTTGTGGAGCACAGGCTCTAGGTGCATAGGCTTCAGTAGTTGTGGCACACAGGCTCAGTAGTTGCAGTACATGGGCTTAGTTGCTCTGAGGCATGTGGGATCTTTCTGGCCCAGGGCTCAAACCCGCGTCCCCTGCATTGGCAGGCAAATTCTTAACCACTGTGCCACCAGGGAAGCCCAACTTTTTTTTAAATAAGGTTTTTAAAAATTAATTAATTAATTTTATTTATTGGCTGTGTTGGATCTTTGCTACTGCACACAGGCTTTCTCTTCGTTGCAGTGTGTGGGCTTCTCATTGTGGTGGCTTCTCTTGTTGCAGAGCACAGGTGCTAGGCACACAGGCTTCAGTAGTTACGGTGCACGGGCTTATATGCTCTGAGGTATGTGGCATCTTCCTGGACCAGGGATCGAACCCATGACCCCTGCATTGGCAGGCAGACTCCTAACCACTGCTCCACCAGGGGAGTCCCCTGGGTGAAATTTTTAAATGTTCCTTTTCCTTATCTGTATTTTCTGATTTTTCTTTAAGAATATACATGTTATTTATAATATGAATGTCAACATAATTAATATCTGACAACACTGACAAAAACAAATTCTCCCAAGTTATTTAATTTCAACATTTTAAAAAATGACACACCTGGGTATTTAAATATTTGATGCAATCTTTTGTTTCTAACATAAATTTCAAGCAATAATAGATCTTCAAAAAGGTTTAACACTATTTAAAATCAGATTTAAATAATGGTCTGTACTTACAGGGAAAGATTTGTGAGATTATAGTGTTACAGACTTTTCATTTTAGACACAAAGAAGGGTCCATCTAATGAAACTTTTATAAATATTCTTGTAATTTCCATAACACAGATCAATTCCCTAAGTGTAGTTTAATAACTGCAGTATCTGTGAGTTTAGGGACAGCTGCTATGAGTTAGGGTGAAAGTAGTCAAGCTTTGCCTTGCATACACCCTATAGAATTCTCAGGTGAGAATGAGATTAGGGGACCATATGTCACAAAGGAAATCCCTCAATATGATACTGGAAATAATGGAAGTAGATAGAAATATTTTTCAGTCTGAAGCCATCTCATCTTCACTTCATCTCCAGACTCTGCAAGACCCTCTATGAACTGGTGTGTCAGCATGGAAGTGCTTTCTCCCGAGCAGAATGAAAGATTCCGGACTGAGCTGAACTTGCACTAGCAGCCCACCACGGGTAGCAAGACGCTGCTGAGAAGCTGGTATGCAGCTTGCTTGGCTTTGGTATAAGAGGATCAGTCACATCGTCTTTTACAGATTTCAGCTCTACTATTGCAGTCTTACAGCTGGTGCAAGCCTATGCCTTCTGCATAAAAGGAAACGGAGGGCAGAGAGCTGTTCTTTCTTTTTTCCTGTCTTCACATATTCCTCTTTACTCACCATTAGTCTGCAAGTAGTTTCTTTCTTATAACAGCTATTTAGGCAAATGAAAAGCCAGTCTGAATATGTTAATTATTTTAACATGAAGATTAAAGATTTCAGAGTTGAAAAACATGGAGACTATAGTTTTTCCTAGGAAAGAATTTTTGTCTTTTTTTTTTTTAAACTAATGGTTACCAGACCCCTGCCAACAGCTTTCAGAAAAATTAAACAGAACATAAATCATTTATGAAAGGAAATCTAGTTTTGTAAATATTTGGAATAGATAAAATGAAAGTAGGTGGAAAAAACAGGAATTTGTAGACAAAGATAAACAGAAGTAATTTTGTAACAAATCCTATTTTATAGCAGAAATTACTATGAAGCAAGGGTTTTTTCCTTACATTATTTCCTTGGAACATTATCACTTTAAGTCTTAATATGTTTATCAATAAAAACATTGTTTGTTTCAGCATTTTATAGATAAACCAAGGGTAAGTTGGTCTTCACATAGATGTTTACATATTTAAAGCAAATATTTATCCTTTTACACACCACTTTTCTCCCTGTCAATATTCTTTGACATTAAAAAAAAGAGTTGTATGGATTTTACCACTTGTATTATACCATGATTTACTTAATGACTACCCCTATTTTTGTTTCCAATATTTCACTTTTTCATTAAAAAAACCCCAGCACTCTGATGACTATCCACATAGTTCTTTGACCCAAACACACATAGTTTCAATCCCAAATCTACCTTTTACTACCTGTGACACCAAGAAAGTCACTTAACTTTTTCCAGTCTCAGTTTATCTAAAAATGGGAATGTATGTATAAACATTTACATCTCAAATACTCATATGTATACTGTTTATGTTGTTAGATCTTCTGAAAGTTTGCAGTTAAAAACATGGGCTCTGAAGCAAGAATAACTGCATATAAGTCTCAGTTTTGCCATTTACTAGCTGTGTGACCCTGTTAATGTTGCTTAACCCCTCTGTGTCTCAGTTTCCTTATGTGTAAAATGGAGATTACAATACTATCTTCTTCAATGGGTTGCTGTAAAGACTGGGAAAGAACTGACTACTGGGCAGTAACAGTACAACAGAAGAGGGTACAGGTGGATTTTTAAATAGTGATTGTTTATTCTATTCCATTAAAAATAAAGATACCAAACTTATATCTGTCCTTCTTTCTCATCTCAGGGTAGAAATATAGTCTCAATACTTATGCCTTTGTTTATTTAACCCACTAATTTGTGACATACATTGAATAACTATTTGTTGTGAACATTTTGTAAATAGCAGAGTCCCTACATCAATTGCTATCCTTATGAAGAATGAACAAAATTCATAATTTTGCCGGTATGAAAAAATCTCCAATTTAACGTGCTACAGTCTCCAACAAAGTCAGCAACCATTACCACTGGATTGAGAACAGAGCTGTTAGTAAGACATAATCTACTAGCTTGAAAACAAGATGTAGTAACTTGTGCCAGACTAGTTCATCTGCCATAAACAACTAGAAAACTGGACAAAAATATTAAACTTTTCAGATACTAAATAACAGTCAGGGCAGTTCTGTGATCCTTGAGAGAAGGGAAACAAATGAGATAAGCCCTGTATCACCTCAGCTGGAGGGTGCTGCACAGGGTCACAGAACCTAAGCAGAGGTTGGTGATCTTGCTGAGCTAAAGAGAGAGAGATGGTTGGTTAGGGAGGCTGAGGAAGCTGGAATTTGTAGGGGAGAGTACCAGAACACACAAGAGTTCTAGAAACCTGTGTGGGGTACCCTTGAATGTTCAGCTGAGTATTAAACTGTATGTGGATAGGATGAGACACCACAGGGCCAGGAAGGTCAATTTCTGGCTCAATAATAACTGGTGGGGAGCTTTATACTGAACAACTGTTGAACAACTGCTAATCAGCCAGAGATGCCAGAGATGCCTCACCAAACCTGCAGGGCATTTAGTATAAAGACTTTAGAAAGATCACTCCTTAGGAGTAAGGATAAATTGGCACCAGAATAGGGGTAACTCTAGGTCTGCACTGTCCAACACAGTAGCCACTAGCCAAAAGTTGAAATTTAAATTAATTAAAAAAAAATTAAAATTTAGTTCCTTAATTGTACTAGACACATTTCAAGTGTTTAGCAGCCAAAATGTGACTAGTGGCTACCATATTGGAAAGTACAGATATAAAACACTTCCATTTAGTGCAGAAACTCCTATTGAGCTCTAGATCCACCTGAACAAAACTTAAAAATAAAGACTTGAAAAGTTTGGGCTGATTCACATGTAAATAAATATACTCCAAAAAACACAAAAAACAAAAAACCTCAACATTTTTAAAAGGAAGACAACAAAACACAGACAGTAAACAATATACTATTTCAATGTTCATCATCCAATCAAGACATGAAGAAGAAGACTGATCCAAAACCAGTCAACAGAAACATGATAGAAATGATAAAAGTAATAGATAAGGACTTTATCACAGCTACTATAAATATGTTCAAAGACTTAAAAGAAAAAACATAAAGATAAAAAAAGTAGAAACATTTAAAAAGAACCAAATGGAACTTATAGAGGTGAAAAATACAATACATGAAATAAAAAGTGTAGTGGATATGCTTAACATCAGATTAGACACTGCAGAAGAAAAGAACAATGAATCTGAAAACAAGGCAATGGAAACTATCCAAACTGAAACAAAAGAGAGAGAAAAAGTGCTTAAAAACTGAACCAGAGCCTCAGTAAGCTGTGGAGCAATATTAAGCAGTCTCTTATACATGTAACTGGAATCACAGAAAGAGAAGAGAGAGGGAGGAGAAAAAATAATAACTAAAAATATATCAAATAGATAAACATATAAATCTACATATTCAAGAAACTAAAAAAAACTCCAAGTAGGAAAAATACAAAACCAAAGCATATCAAAATCAAACTGCTAAAAACTAATGATAAAGAGAAAATCTTAAAATAAGCTACAAAAAAAGACATATTTATGAAACAAATATAAAAAATTTTGAGTTCTCATCAGAAACAATGCAAGGTATAAAACAATGGAATGACTTTAATATGCTGAAAGAACATAAAAACTGTCAATTTAGAATCCTATATCCAGTGGAATCATCCTTTAAAAATGAAGGCATACATACATCGAAGCAAGATCCTTTTTGACCCACCTCCTAGAATCATGGAAATCAAATCAAGAATAAACAAATGGGACCTCATGAAACTTAAAAACTTTTGCACAGCGAAAGAAACCATAAACAAGACAAGAAGACAACCCTCAGAATGGGAGAAAATACTTGCCAATGAAGCAACGGACAAAGGATTAATCTCCAAAATATACAAGCAGCTCATGCAGCTTAATACCAAAAAAGCAAATAACCCAATCCACAAATGATCAGAAGACCTAAACAGACATTTCTCCAAAGAAGACATACAGATGGCCAACAAACACATGAAAAGATGTTCAACATCACTAATCATTAGAGAAATGCAAGTCAAAGCCACAATAAGGTATCACTTCACACTGGTCAGAATGGCCATCATCAAAAAATCTAGAAACAACAAATGTTGGAGAGGGTGTGGAGAAAAGGGAACTCTCCTGCACTGTTGGTGGGAATATAAGTTGGTACTGCCACTATGGAAAACAGTTTGGAGGTGCCTTAAAAAACTAAAAACAGAACTACCATATGACCCAGTAATTCCACTCCTGGGCGTATACCCAGAGAAAACCATAATCCAAAAAGAAACATGTACCGTAATGGTTCATTGCAGCACTATTTACAATAGCCAGGACATGGAAGCAACCTAAATGCCCATCAACAGATGAATGGATAAAGAAATTGTGGCATATATATACAATGGACTATTACTCAGCTATAAAAAGGAATGAAATGGAGCTATATGTAATAAGGTGGATAGACCTGGAGTCTGTCATACAGAGTGAAGTAAGCCAGAAAGAGAAAAACATACTGTATGCTAACTCATATATACGGAATCTAAAAAAAAAAAAAATATATGGTACTGATGAACCCAGTGACAGGACAAGATTAAGGATGCAGATGCAGAGAACGGACTGGAGGACATGGGGTTGGGGGGGGGCAGAGGGTGAAGGGGAAGCTGGGACAAAATGAGAAAGTAGCATAGACATATATACACTACTGACTGTAAAATAGATAGCCAGTGGGAAGTTGCTGTATAACAAAGGGAGATCAACTCAATGATGGGTGATGCCTTAGAGGGCCGGGGTGGGGAGGGTGGGACGGAGTTGCGGGAGGGAGGGGATATGGGGATATGTGTATAAATACAGCTGATTCACTTTGGTGTACACAAGAGTGTAAAGCAATTATATTCCAATAAAGAGCTTAAAAAAAAACAAAAAAAAAGTCTGTTTTCGGACAAAAAAAAATAAAGGCATAATGACATTTTCAGACAAAAGAAAAAAAAAAGGAGGTTTTTGTCACAAGCAAAGCTCTATTACAAGAACATTAAGGGAAGTACTCTAGGTTGAAAAATGATACAATATGGAAATCTGAATCTACCTAGTGCCAGAAATATCAGAATGAAAGACTTCATTGCAAGGAAAAATGCCAGACTTTGGGACACTCTGCTAGGTACTCAATGTCCTGTAACTTTATGTCTACCCACTCCCAGCTCCTTGAGCCCAAGAGAAGCATCATCACATTGTGCACTGAAACTACTACTATAGATTTTGAGGGTTATCATCATTGTACCCCCACCAGCAGGACTTCTCAAGCTTTGCAAAGATGTCAGTTACCACTAAATAGAGAAGTACAGCCTGACATGTAAGAGGGCTGTTGTGACCACATGCAGCCCTCAGATTAACAGCACTACCTGGGAGACATGATGCCCCATTCCCTCCCCACTCCCACCTGACAAAGAGCCTCGGCCCACCAAACCTTTCATGTCTTGCACCGTCTTGGCTTCCCTGGCCTGGGATTTGAAGCAGTATGTCAGCAATGGCCCTTCTCCATTGAAGCTGACTCTGGTGGGGTGGACAATCAGAAAGTCATGCATGAGGTCAACTCATTCCTGAGAAGGTCACATCAAAGAGTCCCCCGGAGTGAAGTTCTGAAGGATATCATTCTCAACCAATCTCAGTGAAGAAGGGAAAGAAACCATACTGACAACAGAGAAAGCACAGCTGTACCAAAATCTGGTATTTCAGAACTTTTCCTAAATATATTGTTTATGAATGACTATTGTTCTGTGACAATCTATCGCATTTCAATAGTCACCAGGGGTGTTCAGTTGGAGCAAGTTAGCTTAGGGTTGAATTTTTTACAGAACCTTAATATTGGAAAAACAGACAAACTCAGATGTGAAAGTACTGTGTTAAATGTTTCAATTTATATATTTTTCTATGTCAAATTATAAATTACCATTGTTTGAGAAGGAGTACATTGAAAGGAAATTAAAAAAGAAAGCTATGGATGCCTTTAACAAGCTTAACCCTGTTTTCATAGTGTAGACAAGTTAATGGTTACTTATTGTGTACTATTTATTAATTCAGTGGTGAGAACTCAAGCCCCAAAAGGTTGCAGTCAAGTCCTTTTCAATGCCACTTCTTTGCTAAGAGCCCTGCTTAAGAGCCCTTTTGGTAGCTGTACTATGGTTGTACTGAATACTGCATATTGCTAAGTGTAGTAATGACAGAAAGATTTTTAAAGTTTTTTTTTCAATAAATAAAATACAGACAAAAATAAAGCTTGAATATGCAGTCTTCAAACATGTTGACTCAAATACACTAGGAATTATATAATCCCACTCCAATCATCTAGTTCCTTATGTGAAAATCTAATACACATGACTTTTCCAAAATGGTGAAGAAATCAGCTCTAATATACAGTTATAGCTGTGGAAGGCATTACATAACAGAACTGGAGACTTGAACTATAAAAAAGAGGTAAAACAAATGGCAGAACAGGATTAGAGGTCTCTGCGATGATGCCTTGGGAGAGAGATAAAGGAAACCAAGGCAATGTAAACTTGAACCTTGGAACCATACTCTAGTATCTGAGAGACGGGAAAGAGCTGTCCACAGGTGCTCTCTGATGAAGCCATCTTGACTGGAAGAAAGTTTAGATTACTCAATGAGTACTGGAGAAAGAAAAGGGCTGAGAAATATCTGAGTGAGTTAAAAAGGTTACCCTAAGATTTTCCTGTCTCAGGTATCTGTCTCAAGTCATTCTGCATCTCTGGGGCCACGCTTGGACAAGAGGTGCAGAAGTGAACAATTCTGAGTCTATACTCTTAAATGGAATTGAATATTTGGATACAGATCTAAGCATATATACAACAGCATTTAGAAATATCTATTACTACACATTATACCTTGTGAACAAGGGAAAATAAATACAAATTGCAAATTACCCATTATTAATAATTTAAGATATGTAACGTGTCACTTTATCTTAAATTTTTAAAATACTTTTACTTTATTTTAATTAATTAAGTAAGTAAGTAAGTTATTAATATGGTTGTGTTGGGTCTTCGTTGCTGCACACAGGCTTTCTCTTGTTGCGGCGAGTGGGAGCTACTCTTTGTTGTGGTGCGAGGGCTTCTCATTGTAGTGGCTTCTCTTGTTGTGGAGCACGGGCTCTAGGTGCACGGGGTTCAGTAGCTGCAGCACGTAGTTGTGGCTCGCGGGCTGTAGAGCGCAGGTTCAGTAGTTGTGGTGCATGGGCTTAGGTGCTCCTCGGCATATGGGATCCTCCCAGCCCAAGGATCGAACCCATGTCCCTTGCATTGGCAGGTGGATTCTTAACCACTGCACCACCAGGGAAGCCCTAAAGTATTTTTAAATTTAGTGTGCTTTATGTGTATGTGCCACAGGTATGTATAAATAAAAATGAAAAACTGTTTTCATGATATAATTCAGGAGCTCACTCCCCTAACCCTATTTCTCTCTTTAGAGTCTCAACCTAGTCAACTGAAAATTCTTCTGTCAGGGAGTATTTCAGTAATACACTCTATATACATATATATGATGGTGTGATATTCATGTTAAAGATAAAACTCCATAATAACAGACTTCAAAATTATTTTATAATTTTTATACAGATAGAACTGGAAATGGAATAGAGCTAATGGTCAGTCCTTTATTAAAGAATTATAAAGTTTGTTTTAGAAGTGTGATGAATCCAGCTAGGTAAAAAGGCAGGCAGAATACAGTTATACATAACCCATTTTTTCTTTGAGATTCTGGCTCCACGCTCCTCTGGAGTTTGGTATTTATAAATCACCTCCATTTGGTTTCAAGTACTTGTGAATTCCAAGTATATCATATATAACTATCTTCAAACTTATGTACAAAAGAGATCCCAAGATAAAAAAATCTAAATACAGTTTAAAGTAAATTCAACAGTGCTTCATTGTTAGAAAGTTTACTATATTCAAAAGCAAGTAAAAGCTTAAGAGTCAGTTTTATGGATAATGACAAAATTGCCCATGTCACTGGAATTTTTTTTGGCTTTCTATGGGAACAAAACCATGGCCATTTTATAATGATTCAGTTATATTACATGCAAAAAAACAGGAACCTCAATTTTTTTAAGTTTTAATTTAAAATTATAAATTAGCAATACATTTGTGGCAAAAGCTTATTGTAAATATATCTTTAATAACCACTGGATGTAGGTATACATTTTTTCAAAGTACACATAAGATAAAGATACAATGAAAGTTTTGGTCTCAGAGATAGATCAACTTTCTAAAATATTTAAATTTCTAAATACATCCTCCCCTATCCATTTTCACCTCTCACTACACCATGTGATACACGTAATATAAATATATTTGACTTTGACAGCTCCATTTTCTTTCCATAATTTAAACTATACATACTAATGAATAATTTTTATTTCAATGAATATTAAAAATTTTAAAGTGTGAATACATTGCCTTTGAGTCCATTTAAAAATTTCTGAAGAACACAAAAAAGATTTAGTAACTAGATTTAAGTGAAGACTTTGCATAAAGTATGGTACAGGTCCTCAAACCTTAGAGACATTTGGTTATTGTAAAATGGTTTCATCCAGAAAGCAGCCTCCCAGTATATGCTACACATTCCACCCCACAATCAACATAATTATATGGGAATTTTGTTTATAACTGTTTCAAAATGTTCTAAGATGAATATTCTTTTTACAGTGTCAATTTTGTAATATATCAAGAAACAATTCAAACCTAACAAAAGCAGTAGCAATGCCTCAGCTTGAAAATATTGCCAAATTGTTTAATTAAACTACATTTTCTAGTTCTACAAGTTGAACTGCCAGGATGAAATAATAAGTTATTAGATCACCCTTTTTCAATATATGAAAGAGAGAAAAGAAAAAAAGGGAGGAGGTGCATAGGTCACCAAAGCTGCTCTGTTCAGACCAGAGGCAATGCCTGCTAGATTAGTAATCAAAAATGAATTTAATCTTGCCTGGATGGGAGTAAAAGCCAAAAGGGTAAATAAATGACAGAGCTTAGGTTAGTATGATAGCATTGGGTTGCTAAGAAATCTATTAGAATGAAACAACCAAGCAAGTTCTGCTTTAACAGAAGCTGCTCCTGCAATGTGTTCTTGCCAATCACTAGCATGCCTCTGCCAAATCAATGTCACATTTAATTTATTCACATTCAAATCTATTGCAAACAGACTTTGATCAATTACAATAATGAACATGTAGACTGAGTTTTGTTGTTTTGACATGCTTTCTTGAACTTTTCTCCTGCATTTTTTCAAAACATTTCTAATTGCAAGAAGCTGATCTCAATGATTCTTGTTATTTGAGGGAACAATTGTAAGGTTTGTTTATATTCCTTGCTGGCTAGGAATTTCTGGCATTGAGTTTTCTTTCTTTGAACTTGAGCCAGATTAATTATTAAATCTCAAAATGTCACTAAAATGAACTAATCACAGAGCTCAAGTCATTAATAATTTTGCAGGTGGTAGTTCCCTCAATAAAACAAATGAACTTCCATATATACTAAAGAAAAAAAAAAGACCTTTGAGCATAAAGACACAATTATTTAATTGAAAAAGGAATTTAGCAGTTAAATATTAATAAAAAAATAATTAGAGCATCTTAATACTAGTCCTATTTAACTGAACTGCCCTGGTGGGAGACAAAGAAAACCTTGCTCCCTTGTGTGAGAAGGGGAAAGACCATAATCCCTGGAAGAGAAGGCAATGTAAGGTCCCCATGGCTTTCCAGGCATGGGCTTTGAGACTGGGAAAGAAATGGCAGAGAGGCCGGAACCCTGGAGGAAAAAGAAGGCTCCATCTGTGAATGGCTGCTAACATTTATTGAGCTGTTATGTGCCAGCTGCTGTAGGGAGAAAAGAGTTCTTCTCTCCTAGGCTGAGAAAGGGAAAGTAGAGGAGTTGGGCAAGAAGAGGTGAGACAGAGTTAGAGAAGCTGCAGCTCCCGCTATACAGGATCTGCCCTAGAGATTCAAAAATGTCATGGCCGGAGGTTTCCCTCCCAGGACATAACGGAGGGATACTGTCCCTTGATGCAAGGGAAAACAAGACCTGGAGCTCTGCAAGATATATTCACTCAATTCATGCATTTTTCAATCAATCAATATATACTGAGCACCTACAGTTCAAGGCCCTGGGGATACAGAGGATAAAACCTGGCTCTGACTCTTATGAAGCTTCCTTGGGGGGACAGGCAAAGGTGGTGGCTTATGGAGGAGTCAAGATAGGGAACAGCTGAGTTAGCACTAATGGCCAAGTATCAGGCTAATGCTTACGGGTTCTTTCTGCTTTCTCATTCATTCATTCATTGGTTCCTTCACACATTGAGAGCCCACTACGTGCCAAGAATAGAGTTAAAAGAAATATTTTTTACCCTGTTCTTAAGGAAATCACAATCTAGGAAAGAGAGATGGGTAAAATATTAAATTTACAATATGATAAGTTATGTGATATCAAGCAAAGAATGTTATGAGACTGCAGAAGAAAAGCTGGTGTTCCTATTATAATCCACAGGGTGGGGAGTAGGGGGTTACAAATGACTTTGTAGAGATGATGCCTGAGTCTTAACAATAGGAATTAATCAGAAAACTGAGAAGAGGGGGCATCCTGGGAAGAGGTAAGTGCACACTCAGAGGTATGAAGGAGTAAAGCAGTACAGCAAATTCAGGATACTGTAAGCAGTTCATACAGCATGAAGAGGTCAGAACACACTGAATCTTATACTGCACTGTTAGGACATTTATATTTTATCCTGAAATATTCTGACTTTGAAGCAAGACTAGGATTTCCAGTTAGAAGAGTAGAATGCTCAGTTAATTTCAATTTCAGATAAACATAAAATAATTCTTTAGTATAAGTATGTCCTAAATACTGCATGGGACATACTCACACTTATAATTATTGTTTGAAATTTAAATTTCACTAGGTGCCCTGTATTTTTATTTGTAAAATCTGACAACCATAGGAAGAGAATTAACATTAAAAAAATGACTCTGGCAACTGTAGAAACTGAATTGGAGGGAGGCAAGACTGGAATAGAGAAATCAGTTAGGGTGCTACTGCAGAAATGCAAGTGAGAAATTATTAGGGCAGGAACAAAGGCAATGATAGTGAGATGGAAAGAAAAAGACAGACTGTTAACACATTCAAAAGGAGAAATATCTTGGTCATCAAGTATGTGGAGGTGAAGGAGACCAGGACAATCCCCAAGTTTCTGATGAATGATGCTGGATAATGCCCTTAACCACTGTAGGAAACAGAGAAAAAGAGGAGTTTCATCTTAGACATACTGAATTTGGGATGTCTGTAAAATACCCAAGTATTTTGTATCACAGGGGTCCCCAACCCCTGGGCCACAGACTGGTACCAGTCTGTGTCCTGTTAGGAATTGGGCTGCACAGCAGGAGGTGAGTGGCAAGCGAGCCAGTGAATCTTCATCTGGAATTATGGGGGTGACGAGTAAACATTGGGATTTTTGACACATTTCACACAACAGCAGAGATTTTGAGAGACTGAGCCAGAGCCTTCTTTCTCCCAGCTGATGCATGATCACCCATCTTAGCTTTCAAAAGAGTGTGAGCATTACTTCCATCCACAAAAGACCCCCAACCTGGGAAGGAATGGATCCGTGACCTATTTGTGAATAAGCCAGATGAATCGACTTTGTTCGTGCTAGAAGAGGATCAACTGCTTGAGATCGCAAATGACGGTGGCCTTAAAAGTATGTTTCAGACAACTCCAAATCTCCATACGTTCTGGATTAAAGGCAAGGTGGAATATCCTGAGATTGCCACAAAAGCACCTCAAAGCTTGCTTCCACATCCAACATCCTAGCTTTGTGAAGCAGGGTTTTCTGCAGTGACAACAACCAAAATGAGATTACAAGTAGCCTGGACGTAAGCAACACACTTTGGGTGTCACTGTCTCCCATCACCCCCAGATGGGACCATCTAGTTGCAGGAAAACAACCTAAGGGCTCCCACTGATTCTGCATTATGGTAAGTTGTATAATTATTTCATTATATATTACAATGTAATAATAATAGAAATACAGTGCACAATAATGCACTTGAATCACTGAATTATCCCAAAACCAACACCCCCCAACCCTGGGTTCATGGAAACACTGTCTTCCACGAAACCGGTCCCTGGTGCCAAAAAGATTGGGGACCCCTGTTGTATTGAATGGTTAGCTCCTTCTTCTCAGCCAAACCTCCAAATACTGAAGTGCTTCAGGACTCAATTCTAGGCCCTTGTCCTTGTCTGTACTTTCTTCCTAGGTAATCATTTCCATATATGCTGAAGAATCTCAAACTTATACTTTGAGGCCTGACCACTTTCCAGGCTCCAGAATCATACAGCCAACTATCTAACTGAAGTCTCCACTTGGATGTCTAACGGACATTTTAAATTAAATATATCCAAGCCCAATGAGACTCAGAGGACTAGCTCAGGGTCACACAATTAGCCTAGACTTGAAACAGAAGCTTCTGTCTCCACTGCGTTCTTTCCTCTACTCATGGCTGTCTCGCACAGTTCTCAGCAGGCCCCACGCAGTGCTCAGCATACAGCTGGGCTCAGTAGTTTGTTACCTCACTGCATTGTTCCCCTGACACCTGGCAGCTTTGCCTTGTTTCACTGGGGCCTCACCTTATTCCCCTTCTTCACATGTTAAGATCCAGACAAGCTCCAAGGTGATGCCCCACTGCACGTACATAGAGAGGGGCCATCCAGCTAATGGGCAGCCCTGAAAGTTAACCCCCATACTCTCAAGGTAGCCTTTCTGACACATCAAAGGCAGACCTGGATCTGGGGAGGAGGAAGCGGCTCCTGGGATGTCTATGGTGGGAAGCAGCACTTCCGCCAGCAGCAGCTAAAGCAGCCTCCCTTACACAGCTAAAATCATTCCTACTTGCCCTTACCTCCAACATCCACCTAGCACTAAGTCCTATCAATTCTTCCTCAAAAATGTATCTTGAATTGTGTGGTTCTCTCCATCTTCACTGCCAACAGCATTTCTTTCCTAGATTACAATCACTTCCTAACAGATCTCCTTGGTCCTCTATGATCTAACAACCACATGGCAACCCCTGACCTTTCATGCCAGTTCCCACTAACAATTCTTCAATGGATCCTTAGAACAAAACCCAAACTTGCCATGACAGATAATGGAGATATTCTGATCGGCTCCCCCTTCAAGAAAGGACTTGCTTCAGGTGCAGGGAGTGTGGTGGGCAGGCAGCCATACCATGGCATATCAACAGATAGACATCCGGGTTGTTTCTAGTCTTTCGCTACATCATATTCACTATTTCTATTACAAACAGTGAATTATGCCAAATCACATATTTTCACCAGATAATTTTGAGGAGATTCCTAGAAGTTGGATTGCTAAGGCAGAGGGTAAAGGTGTATATATATATTCTGCTATGTCAAAGAGAATGGGTTTTTGACTGCCCTTTCTACCTCCCTCCTCCTTCTTCCCCCCACACTTACTGCCTAGAATACCTAGCACATAATAGGTGTTCAATATATATTTGTTGAATTAATGAATTTGGATCTGCATATGCACTTTACTAACTGTTAACAGAGCAGGTTAACTTTATATTTTGCAATTGTGTTATAAGTCCAAATCTAAACTTCAATAGCTAGTAATCAATGATAAATCATATTCCGTCATTAATAAAACAAATTCTGATGCTAAGTGACTTAAAGCCCTTCTCTTCATATGCTAGAAAAGTCTTAATAACTTGAAAAGTAAGAAAAGACAGGTACAAATTTATTGATATTCTTGGGAGCTTACACTAGTTTTTAAAAAAATGAATGTGGTAAAGACTCAGTTTGCTCTTTTAAAAATTAAGAAAAAATTATTTCTCTCTTTCTCTTTGTGTACCCTTTACCTGTCAACCAGTAAGTATTTGCCTTAAAATATATCACCACTCAAATACAAAGATCCTAACTTAGGAAGGCGTTAAAGTAAGAAAATTTAATAATAAACTGATTATTTTGGACCTAAAACATTTTTTTCCCCTCAAAGAAATACTTTTATAAAGATGGTTATATTCCCTGCCTAGCATACATTAAGCAATTTAACCACAGTGTAGCATATTTGCAATAAAAAATACAATATGATAGAATCACCGTACCTCATCCATAGTGACTATGACTGACTGAGACTTGAAAACAGGCTGCTGACATCTCAGAGGGACTGCGGGTGCTGTTTCCCTAAAGAAGCAAGGGTACTGTGGGGAGGTAGATGGGTATGTGATCCTCAGTTCAAATGGAGCTCAGGACTCCACTCCTCACCCCTCCAAAGAGTGTCCAAGCATCTTCCTTCCTATTGTGGGACTGGAGAAGGTAGTAATAAGAGGATTGGCTTGGGAAAGGGTAGGTAGCAGTAGACAGCGGGAGAAGGTGACCATGTGGCCAACTAGGAATGCAGCAGTCAGACAAACAACTACCACTACACCAGCAATAACAACAATATCCACTTCAGGCAATGTGAGTAGCACCGACAGGCAGTCGAGGCTGTCTGCAGCAATTATACCAGGAGGAGGGCAGAATTCCCAGAAGAGCAGCAGCTGATGAAACCAACCGAAATGATGTGGTGGGAAGGAGGGACAATAAAAGGAAGGAAGCACAGTAACATATTTTCTCCTAAGAAAAATGAAACGGCCAGAATTAATTAGGATTGTAGAGTGAGTTCTAAAGGTAAGGCAATCAGGTGAGCAAGCAGGTGTAAGCTCAACTGGGCACCAGTGGTAGCCCAGGAGCCAGGCTTCCTTTAGATTTGGTGTCAGGAGAAAAAGGCTCAGGAGTGTCCCAGACAAATGGAGACAGGAAATGAAGAAACAAGATGGGGTGAGAATTCTCACGGGAACTGGGGGGAGGGCAGCAAAATGGTCACTGAGAAATAAGAACAAAGGCAAAAGGAACTCAAGGGCAGAGAAGGAAGGGGCTTCCTAAGGCACTCACCTAGAGACCTCAGCTAGAACCTCTCTCATTTACATACTCATTTGATATGACTGAGCTCCTACTCTGAGCTAGGCACTCTTCTAGATCCACAAGATACGGCAGGGGACATGAGGCAGTTCCTGCTCTCATAAGGCTTAAATTCCAGTACGAAGAGAGAAATGATAAACTACTAAATACAAGCTAACTGGTGACTGCCTGCTATTGCCATATCCTTCTCATTTAATCAGCCTGCCCTTTGGGTTTACTAAGAAACACAAAACTTGAAATAGTAAACCAGCAAAGGAGTAAACCGATCTTTTTTTAGCTCATTTTGAATGTTCTTTTTTCCCCTCAAAATCACTTTTTTTCTATAATACTGATATATCTTGAAACAAATACTGAAATTTAAACAAAAATCTATGAAGTCAAAGTGTAAATCTCTTATAATTTCATATTCACTGTTAAAAAGTCTGGAGTATATAATTATAGACTTTCCCTTATATATACATTTATAATATGAATATATCTCATTTACAAATGTATATTTATAATTATAAATAAGATATTCATACTGTTCTATAAACTGATTTTTCACTTAATATTTTCCAGATATCTTTTGGTATCAACATATAGATGTATATCATCCTTTTTTTGAAATTAATGTATATTTTACTACTTATTCTTTACTATTTCTTTATTTTCTTCAATTAAAGTATAGGTGACTGACAATATTATATTAGTTTCAGGTGTACAATATAGTGATTTGATACTTTTATAGATTATATATTCTAATAAAGTTCTTATAAAACATTGAGTATATTCCCTGTGTTGTGCATTACATCCTTGTAACTTATTTATTTTGTACCTAGTACTTTTTACCTCCTAATCCACTTCAACTATCTTGCTTCTACTCCTACCTCTCTCCCCTCTGGTAACCACTAGTTTGTCCTCTGTATCTATGAGTCTATTTCTGTTTTGTTATGTTCGTCCATTTGCAGATTCCACATGTAAGTGAAAACATACAGTATTTGTCTTTCTCTGACTTATTCACTATCTTGGCTGCAATGAACACTAGGGTGCATATATCTTTTTGAATTAGTGTTTTGGTTTTCTTCAAACAAATAACCAGCAGTGGAACTGCTGGATCATGTGGTACTTCTATTTTTAATTTTTTGAGGAGCCTCTATATTGTTATCCATAGTGACTGCACCAATTCATATTCCCACCAACAGTGCACAAAGGTTCCCTTTTCTCCACATCCCTGCCCACACCTGTTATTTGTTGTTTTTTTGATAACTGCTATTCTGACAGGTGTGTGGTGATATCTTATTTTGGTTTTGATTTGTATTATTTGCATTTCCCTGACAACTAGTGATGTTGAGCACCTTTTCATGTGCCTGTTGGCCATTTGTATCTCTTCTTTAGGAAATGCCTATTTAGGTCCTCTGCTCATTTTTTTAATCCACTTTTTAAAAATATTGAGTTGTATGAGTTCTTTATATATTTTAAATATTAACCCATTATCAGATACATAATTTGCAAATATCTTCTCCCGCTCAGTGGGTTGCTTTTTCCTTTTGTTGGTGGTTCACTCCACTGTGTACATTATCCTTAATGGCTGCATAGTAGCTAGTATTCATTGTACACAGGTAACATAATTTATTCACTCAATCCCCTATAGATTGATGTTTAGGATGCTTCATATTTTACAATACTACAATCAACATTCTTGTATAAAATTTTACACAATTGCCAATCATTCCTTAGGATACCTTCTCACAACCAAAACTACTACATCAAAATGTTCCCATATATAGCTGTCCCTCAATATCTGGGGAGGATTGGTTCCAGGACCTCTGCAGGCACCAAAATCTCGGATGCTCCAGTCTCTTACAGTTGGCCTTGCATATCCAAGGGTTTCACATCCGTGAATTCAACCAAAAAGAGACCATGGTTGGTTGAATCCATGGACACAAAACACATGGATATGGAGAGCCAACTTTATTTGGAAAACTGATTTCTAAAGAGTCAACATCAACTTACACTTGTACCTATGGTGAATGAAAATACTTATTTCCCCACAAATTTGTCAATACAAAAAAAAAAAAAATCCTTATCTGCACTGTATTTAAAAACTACCCCCACCCCATCTTTGGTTTGCCTCTAACCTTACCTAGGATTTTTTAACGAAAAAGTAAAAACTTCTTATGCTGTCAAATTTGTCAACATTTTCATTATAGTATCTGGCTTAGCTGTCATGCCATTCACTCTTTGTCTCACTTGTTCCTTTTTGTCCTTCAGGTCTCAGCCTAAATATAAACTCCACAGAGTAGATTCCCTAAACATCTCATTTAAAGAAAGCTGTCCCTTTGTTCTTAGAATCTTTGCTTTTCCCCTTAGAGCTCTATTTACAATTTGTAATGGTCCATTTTTGGTATTTGCTACATGCCTGTTTTTCCGACTAGAGTATAAGTTCTATAACAGTGGAATAATATGACAACTGTGGCTACTGAGTCAGGCAAGTTATATGTGAACTTTGAGGAAATTCTTCTGATTCAAGGACTTGCAATACTGTTTTTATGACAGTCAAGAGTGCATACACATCCACTGGACCTAGAATCTGTCACACAGAGTGAAGTAAGCCAGAAAGAGAAAAATACTGTATGCTAACACATATATATGGAATCTGAAGAAATGGTACTGAGGAACCCAGTGACAGGTCAAGAATAAAGATGCAGATTTGGAGAACGGACTTGAGGACATGGGGGCAGAGGGACAAAGGGGAAGTTGGGGCGAAGTGAGAGAGTAGCACTGATATATATACACTGCCAAATGTAAAACAGATAGCTAGTGGGAAGCTGCTGCATAACACAGGGAGATCAACCCGATGATGGGTGATGACTTAGAGGGGTGGGACAGGAAGGGTGGGAAGGAGTCACAGGAAGGAGGGAATATGGGGATGTATGTATAAATACAGCTGATACACTTTGTTGTACAGCAGAAACTGGCACAACAGTATAAAGCAATTATACCCCAATAAAGAGCTTTTAAAAAAAAAAGAGTGCATACACATCCGTATCTGAAGTATTTTTGATGGTTTCAAAATCTATCACTAGAGTTCACTTTCAGAAATGAATACAGGGACTTCCCTGGTGGCACAGTGGCTAAGAATCTAAATGCCAATGCAGGGGACATGGTTCCCATCCCTGGTTTGGGAAGATCCCACATGCTGCAGAGCAACTACTGAGCCTGCGCTCTAGAGCCTGCAAGCCACAACTACTGAGCCTACGTGCTGCAACTACTGAAGCCCACGTGCCTAGAGCCCATGCTCTGCAATGGGAAGTCATAGCACTGAGAAGCTGGTGCATCGCAACAAAGAGTAGCCCCTACTCGTCGCACCTAGAGAAAGCCTGGACGCAGCAACGAAGACCCGATGCAGCCACAAAAAAACAATAAAAAAAAATACCATATTATTAATTTAGGATAAAAAGGAGGAGTGTTGTGATGCTAGAGCACTCCAAAAGTTAGGAACTTGTAAACTTAGTTTCTTTCAGGTATTTAGGCACAAGCTTTAGCAACAGTGAGTTAATTCTCTGAACAGTATCCGTTAATAAGGACACAAACTGAAGGTTAGGATGGGATATTTTGCCACTTGCTAGATAAGGATTTCACTTCAAAGATATGAGGGTTGGACCCTTTCATTCTGGCAAGAAAAAACTATGATACTCAGGTTAGATGGATATTTTTAAATGATAATTCTAAAGAATGTTTCTTTCCTTTGGACTAAAATATATTTTAATAGTGGCAGGAATTAGTAAAGTTCCTATCTAGGAATTTTTCAAGAATACCTGTATATTAGGATTCAAAAATCTAATACAAATTTAAGTTGAACAAAAGCTGAGTTCTATTTGCATAGTATAGGTTAACAGTATTTACATTCTACGATTATCATTTACTTTTGTTTCTTAACTTGAGAGGCAACTGTGATATTTTGTTAGGGGATTATGTAATACATTAACTTCCAATGAATATATCATTGGACTTACTACATGCAAATATTTTTCCAATACACAAATGAATTTTGTTAACACGTATTACTCGTGTGATAATATGTCTGGGTTTTTATAATTATTGCATTTAAATTACTATGCAATGTAAATTTCTTGGCAAAAATATCCATTTGGTTATAAAAATTTGGAAATCATTCAACAGAAAATCTTGTTAGGGAGGTTATTTTCAATGAACACATATGAAAGGAAATGTTTTTATGATAAACTGTCATTAATTTGGTGACCATAGATAATGCAATTAGTCTGATTTTTGTGGGGGAGACAATTACTGAACCTTATGCTTATTAGTCCTCACTAAATTATACCTCTTCCCTGTCTTAAGACTGTCAAAATAAATAATTATAGAAAAGCTAGAAACAGTTTAAAAGAAGACAGGGCAAACAACTATTTTCCTCTTTAACATGTCACCAATTGTGCAACTGAGAAAACATTTAAACCTTATTACTACATATCAAGAAGTTCAATACATCAAAGATAAAAAGCAATTTTTTAACCCAATAAAAGTATGTAAGTACAAATAAAAGAAAAAATTTTTAATAAGAAAGAAATTAAGTTAAGCAAATATCTAAATCTGTGGCATTTATTTTACGTAAAAAACACTTCTCTTCCACAGAAATGGATCTTTCTTTTAGTACTATTGTATTTTGGCTCTTAGTATAATCAAACTTCTAAGCTAATGATAAGCAGAGGATTGGGGGCACACAGTGCAAAATGCATTGATCTGTAATACTATTTCATAATGTGCTGGTTATTTATTATCATTGTAGCCAGGATTTAAGGCTATCTAAGTTCAAAAGCAGAACTGGCCCATATGAAATGAAACCAGTCACTTCCAAATTTTAAGTATATAAACTCTCATAGTTAATATTTAGCTAACAACAAGCTGTTTTTTTAAATAGTCAATTGATTTTTTGTTGTTAATTATTTAGATTCCTTGAATTTGCTACATTAAACTTCTTTCAGCTTTATGGAGGTATAACTGACAAATAAAACTGTAACATATTTAAAGTGTACAACATGATTTGATATGCATGTATATTGTGAGAGAACTCCCCCAACTGAGCTAATGAAACAACCACTACCTCTAATATTCAACTGTTTTCTTTTTGTGAGAACATTTAAGTTCTATTTTCTTAGCAGAGTTCAATTATACAATACAGTGTTATCAACTATAGTCACCATGCCACACATTAAATCCTCAGAGCTTATTCATCTTATAATTGAAAGTCAGTATTTTTTTTTTTACCAGCCTCTATTTTCCATACCCCCCAGGTTCTGGCAACCAACATTCTATTCTCTGTTTCTGTAAGTTTGACTTTTTTCTTTTCTTTCCTTCTTCTTCTTTGTTTTTTTCTTTTTTGTTTGTTTGTTATTTTTTTAAGATTTCACATATAAGTTATACTATGCAGTATTTGTCTTTCTCTGCCTAGCTTATTTAACTTAGCATAATATCCTGAAGGTTCATACATGTTGTTGCAAATGACAGGACTTCCTTCTCTTCATGGCTGGATAACATTCCATTGTGTATATATACCATATTTTCTTGATCCACTCATCCACTGACAGACACTTAGGTAGTTTCCTAAGTGGCTACTGTGACTAATGCTACAATGAACATGTAGCTACAAATATCCTTTTGAGATAAAGTTTTCATTTCCTTTGGATATATATTCACAAGTGGGATTGCTGGGTCGAATGGTAGTTCATACCACATGGTAGCCACTCTACCATGGCTTTTGCTTGGAGAGTTTAGTCTGTTTATACCTAAATTATTGATAATTACGAACTTGCTGTTGCTACTTTGTTCACTGTTTCCAGGTTGTCTTGTAATTCCTCTGTTTTTCTCTTGCTATCCTCCTTTGTAATCTGATTTTTCTGTAGTGTTATGCTTTGATTCCTTTCCCTTGATTTTTTGTATATATCATAGGTGTTCGCTTTGTGGTTACCATAAAATATTTTATATTTTATGCTTACATAAAACATATTTATAACAGTCTGTTTTAAGCTGACAACTTCAAACACGTACAAAAGCTCCACATTTTTACATTCCCCTCAACATTTTGTTTTTGATATCACAGTTTACATTTTTACATTGGGTTAACCATTAACAAATTATGGTAATCATTGTTATTTTTAATATTTTTGTCTTTTAATCTTCATACTAGAGTTATAAGTGATTTACACATTACTATTACAACATTAGAGTATTCTGATTTTAATTATGTATTTACTTTTACCAGTGGTTTTATACTTTCATGCTTTCCTGTTACTAATTAATATTCTTTCATTTCAGCTTGAAGAACCCCCTTTAACATTCCTTTTAAGGTCCACAGAGTGGTGATACATTCCTTCAGCTCTTGTTTGTCTGGAAAACCCATTATCTCTCCTTCAATTCTGAAGGACAACTTTGCTGGGTAGAGTTCTTGGCAGTTTTCTTCTTACAGCACTTTGAATATATCATGACGCTCCCTTGTAGCCTGCAAATTTTCTCAGTCTTATGAGGGTTCCCTTGCATGTAACAAGTTGCTTTTCCCTTGTTACTTTCAAGATCCTCTCCTTGTCTTTAACTTTTGACAATTTAATTATAATGTGTCTTGGTGTGGGCCTCTTTGGATTCCTTTTATTTGGAACTCTCTCCGGGCTTCCTGGATCTGGATTTGTTTTTCCCCCCAGGTTAGGGACTTTTCAGCCATTATTTCTTTAAATAAACTTTCTGCTGTTTCCTCTGTTCTGGGCCCAGGTATATAACTGTGGGAGTGTGGATGGGGAGAGAAGAGTGCTCCTGTGCCCATTAAGAGCTGCTTCTTTGTTTGTTATAGTCCTGTGGGGCTCATGAATGCAAGCCTCAGTGTCTACCGAGCCAGGTGATCCAGTGATCTGTCCCTTTGGGCAGCTGCTGCAAAAGCTGGGGCACTAGATACATGTACAAGCTTTGTGCAGGGAGATAACAGCAACTTGGAGTGGTCTAGAGGGAGAAGACGGGGAGGTGTCTGCTGGTTTCCCTGGCGTCCAGGGGGGATTGTAGCCATCCCCTAGACAGTGTGCTAAATTAGAAGCCTGACCCACAAGTGGCAGCTTTCAAACTATGCAGATGGGCCCCTTTCAGGGAAATGGCCTTTCTACCTGTTCCCCTCTGCACAGCTGTGGTGGGTACTCCCATCCGTTAATAACGGCTTCTTTGTTTGCTATAGTCTTGTGGGTCTCATAGATACAAGCCCCACTGGCTTTGAGAGCTATGCGTTACGGGGGCCCTTTCCTTAGGTGGGAGTCTTAAAAGTTGGGGTGCTAAATGTGGCACCCACACCCTTTGCTCTTCAGGGAGTAAATCAAATTATCAAATTACATCTGATAAAAGTGATCAGCAGCAATTTATTTTTTCTAAAATTTAGACTGTGAGGAATATCACAATAATGAATAGGAGGAAAATGACAAGAAATGGTTTTGGTGAGATAACTGAGAAAAAGCATGGATAAAAAACAAAACAGAACAAGACAAAACAAGAAACCCTAATCTCACTTTAACTCCCTTAACCTTTTTCACTCTGGATGTAAATCCAGTTTTAAAACCTAAATCGGGCTTGTCTTAGTGACTGACGATAGGACTCAGAAGGTTAACCATTCAGGACTAAGTCTGTACACTTCAAAATATGCATCCAGTGGTTTATGATGAATCTCAAAAGAACTTGACCACGAGTATATCTAAAAATAATGATAGCACTTTATATACAACTTAAAAAAACCTTTTATATTCTGTTTCAAAAGTCAGATAAAGGTCAAAATAGAAGAAAATATGTGCCAAAACTAAGGCCAAACTCAGATCTAAGCTTTGTACAAAAGTATATAAGAAGCAATCCTTTTAGACTGAGAATGATAGGATGTTTGAAATTTGAGATACTACCTTTCAGTAAGTAAAATCAATGTTTTGAAAACCAAGAAGATTTACAACATAAACTAGCAAAAATTTCTTGCACAATTAATAAATAAATACCTATAGTTAGAGAGGTTCACTAGCTTATGGTTAAGAGTATAGACTCTGAGGAGCTCAAAATACTCATCTGATTCACTTTCATTTCCTACCACATTTCTCTAGAGAAGCATGGCAAATTTCATATTTTCTCAGTTTTTACAAAGCTAGAGATCAATACCAAAGAAGGTACATAGAAAAGACATCTCTAAGTGTTATGCTATTGTGCTTCAAGAGCTTTTTTAAAAATCCTTTATTATGATAGTTAAACAAAAACATCAGAATACAAAACAATAAACATATCAAAATTACAATTATGTGCCGATGTATACATGGGTAAATTAACTTGTTAAAGTTAAGAACTGTGCAGCCAGCCATAGGATTTGGGGTTACTTATTATTTCTATTAAGTATTATTGTTATATTAATTTTTAAATAAAATATAGGAAAAAAATGAAGTAACGTAGTGCATAGGCCAAGCCAGAGAGTCACAAAAGTCCCCAACAATTACACTGGCAGGTATAAACTTCCGAGCTTCAGGCACTCCTGAATGGGGACAAGCCTGTTTCTTGGTATGGTTAAAGGTAGCCACAAATGAGTTAGGTATGAAAGAGGTCAACTGACTGGCATAAAACTCAGCCCAAAAGGGATCTTTCATTGTGGACGGTGGTAAACTCATTCAACCACATCTTTTCCTTTGGGGAGGCAGAAATGCTGGCAGATAAATAAAGAATGGTATGTTGATCAAGCTCAGGTATATCCTTTGCAATCTTGGAAACCAAAGATCTCAAAATGAGTGTACCACTGAAGATATAATGATCCTGTGTAAACTTGCAGTAAGATCCAATTTCTGAAGGCAACATGTGAATGTTTTTTCCTTGCAGCCTTAAAGAATCAGACTAATTCAGTTTCACAGAGGGAAAAAAAATGATACTAAAAGCAGTTTACACATAATTTAACAGAGTTAAGATATCTAGGACAAGTTGGTATGTACAACATATATCTACAAAGAAATTATATTACCTATTAAGCACATACTAGATGCCTGATAAGTAACTGAATGAACAATAAAATTATATAAGCATTAAGTCTTTAAAATGGAATTCCAAAAACTAAACCACACTGTTTCTTATTCATATTGCTATGTAATTCCTTAAGTGCTTTTGGTATTTCAGAACTTCAAGCATTTCATTTTTCAGTTTATTCTGAATACCTTATTTTTCTATCAGGGACCCAACATGTTCCCTTAAAATATATGATTACAAGATTTCATTGTACTCTTTTTAAATGAAATATTTCATGTGTATAAATATAGCTAATAATATAATATACTCATGTGCCCACCATCTAACTTAAGAAATAAAACACTATAAATATAACCAACTTAAGAAAGAAAACACTATAGATATGACCACCGTCCAACTTAAGAAAAAAGGTACTACAGATATGACCAATAAAATACTCTGTGACCACTCCCATCCACGTTCTCCTTCCTCAGTAGCAATAACTACTTATTCATGCATGTTTCTGTACTTTCACTATATCTTTATATATCTATAAACAAGACAGCAGTGATTTTTTAAATTTTTTACATACTTATCTCCTAACACTTTTAAAAACTATGTACCACCTTGCATATTTAAATTGACACTTAAATAATGGCAAAGGATGTATTTTCCAGTTTATTGCATATCAAATGCATGCTTTAAATATGTTTTTGTCAAAGCCTTGGAGCTGCAGTTCAGTTTATTCAATTTACAGAAAATATAACCATATAACTTAATTGGCAAAGCCAGTCCTCATTGTCAAATCCAATCACCCAAATCTGACTTACTCTCTGTCAGAAAAAGTCTAACTTAATTTTTACATTCAAATAAATGTGTTATTATGTGTCCCCATGACAACTTTCTACCTTGTGAATTTTAATTTTGAGATAGATAAATGGATAGCTAGCTTAGCTAGACAGGGAAACTATAAGGCATGCAGACTTGCTATGAGTTTGTCACCTGGATGAAATAATGTGTTGCCCCTTTCAATAATTTTTATTGAAGCTTTCTCTGTTTTGTTCTCAATGGACTCTCTCTCAGGAGAGACTCTCCAGTAGTCTCTTTGTTTGCTACCCTGATTTTTAAACTGCAAGGCAATGCACCATAGTAAGATTTAGGATGGACAAGAAGTAAGCTTTTCTTTTGAAAGACACAGAATTATGAAAGAAGTCAGAACGGAGAACTGGCAGACCAGAAGGAGTTCTCAGGCAGAACTTTTTTAGGAAGGACTACATATGGAAAGAGAGAATATGTAAATTAATTGCTTTAAAGTTATCCATACCTGTATATCCCATAGAAAGTTTTCGTGTACCCAGGGTACAAGTATCCCAATTTGAAAACCACTGATCAACAGCTGGGGTTGGCAAACTAGGATCCAGATGCCATTTGTTTCGTATACAAAGTTATATTGGGCACAGCCACACTTTCTGGTTTACATATTGTCCATAAGTGCTTTCACAGTAAAATGGCAGAGTTAAATAGTTGCAACAGAGATTATCTCACAATGGCCAAAATATTTACTGTCAGGTGCTCTGAAGAAAAATCTGGTTACCCCTCATCTATGTAGCATTGTGTATGTGTTTTTTCAAATTATTTTCTTTAAGTCAAAGTTACATATTCACATATTTTGTAAGCCCACATCGTCCTAAAAGACTTACTATGAAAAATATTATTTCCCTCTCCCCAGAAGCAACTACTTCATATTCTTTTAGCTGATATTTATGGTACAGGCCAAACCAGGGAGCCACAAAAGTGTTTGACACCTATCAAGCAAACTTTGCCTAACCCTTCCATAACATTCTTATATTATCACTTCTTTATTTTTCAGTTTCAAGCATTGTATATTAACTTCTTATTACTGAAAATGAGGATTTATCCCATTCTATATCTTCAATATAGTTGTAGATCAATATTCAATATTTATATTATTATGAGTAAACACTATCAACAAGTGAGTTATCTATATACTAGGATTATTTTTCCTTCTACCCCAAGGTTTACTTTTTTGGAGATAATAAATGAAGTTTGTTTATTTTCCATGTACTTATCTATAATTTATTGATATGGGTTCATTTAATCCCTCTATTTTTCAGAATGTACCTCTTCTCTCAAATATGTCTGGAAAACAGTCTGTTTTCCCTTTGCCATGAATAAACCTACAGACTTCAACTGGGTAGAGAAGGTGCCAGGTTTTCAGACTTTCACAAAGGGAATTTAACAATGTACTTTTCTTTTTCTTCAGGAGATTTAACATTGATACAATGCTATTATTTAATATATAGTTCATGTTTAATTTTTAAAAATACCCCAATACTGTCCTTTATAGCTAAGTTTTTCCCTCAATTCAGGATCACATGTTACATTTAGTTGTCATGTTGATTAGTCTTTCTTTGTCATTCATTACACTGATATGACTGGCCTGGTGTTTCATGAGGTTTTCTGGTTACTTACGATTAGATTAAGGTTGTGCATTTTAAAAAACACTACATGAATGATGTCTTACTCTCAGTGCATCATACAAAGAGGCATACATGATGTCAAGTCTGTTCTACTTGGCACAACTTTTTGACTACCTGGTTAAGGTGGTATGGCCAGATTTGTCCACTATAAAGTTACTTTTTCTTCCCCTTTGTAATTAATAAGTAATCTGTAGGGAGATACCTTGAGACCATGTAAATATCCTGTTCCCCAACAAAATTTGATCCAATGGTTTTAATATCCACTAATGATTTTTCCCTGATTCGATTACCATGACAGTTGAAAAACGGCAATTTTCTAATTATATTAATAATTTCTTCTACACTTATCGGTTAATATCTAATTACTTCTTAAACAGATTTTCAACCAGGTTACTGTTTTTAGCACCAGCCTCAACTCCACTTTCAGTTTCCTGGCGCTGGCAATTACTGAGCATTCTGGGGTCCTGTGGTTTAAACTGGGTTCCTTCTAAGCTTTCTCTTCCGCTGGATTAGGAGTCATACTTCTCAGTTTCGCTACATTTGTTACCATTGCTCCTCTGCTTTCCAGCTTCCAGAACATTGTTGCTGCTTTTGCCTCTTCAATTCTTCTTTGACCTTGTAAGTTTATGCTTTTAAAAACAACCCCCCTAGGACTTCCTTGGTGGTGCAGTAGTTAGGACTCCCCGGGAGTGCCCAGGTTCAATCCCTGGTCAGGGATCTAGATCCCATATGCATGGGGCAACTAAGAGTTCACATGCCACAACTAAGGAGCCAGCGAGTGGCAACTAAGGAGCCTGCCTGCCGCAACTAAGACCCAGCGCAACCAAATAACTAACGAACTAAATAAATAAAATGTAACCAAATAAATAAACCGCTTTACTGCCATTTTCATTAGGTTCAAAAAGAGAAAGTAAACTCATGTGTTTGACTAATTTTACTTGAAAGTCCATTTTTCCTTCCCTGCTTTCAAACTTTATATAAATGGTATCACGTTGTACGAAATCTTCCACAACTTGCTCTATTTACTCAATAGTATGTTTCTGAGATTTATCCATGTTGATACATGTAGATCTAGTTCATTCATTTTTAATGAATGATGTTTTAATGCAGTGTATGAACATGCTACAATTTTCTTATTCAACTCCGCTATATTCCCAAAAGTGATACTGCGAAGTTTGGGGTAGGGGTCTATTTTTCCATAAGAACATACACTCCCCATTTAAGTCAGTAAGAAAATAGGAATATATATGGAAAATGTCAATTTTAAGACATTTCAATTCTATGACTTACAAAATGAACTAATAATACTAGGCACAGAGAACTCAATACATAGTCACCTGGCAACAACAATGAAATGGGCCTCAGAAATGCAGAAACAAGATTCTTTTCTGAAAGTTAAACTGCAAGATCAACACGTTATAGGCCAGGGCAAACACATGAAAAGAGTAAAACAAAAGAAGTGCTGCAGGGCCAGCAACATTTGACCATGATATAACTATTGTAATAGTAAAAGAAATAATAGGTCAATCAGAAAGGAGAAGTAGAGAAAAAAGGAGAATCATAGAAACAAATGCTGGTAATCCATAAAAACAGTGTTTACAAGAGCAAAACCTTAACAAGCACCTGGAATTTTTCTCTATTCCAAATCATAAGGCTATTCCTAGGATAAAGACAGATATTGGGAATTGTGGTCAATTCTATTTAAATATTTCCATTCCTATGAGTCAGACTATCCCTACTGTGAGATATCACAGGTGATTTTAGACCTGATGCAATTAAACATTTATATTACTACTTAACTTTCCTTATCCTGGTGCCACACTCACTAGACGTCCTACTGTTTTTTTCCTATGCCAACGTCATTTCTTACTGTAAATCAGTATACTGGAATTCTGGCAACACTTCCAAACTTTCTTGTGTTTTACTCACTGTGATATCTTTTAGAGCCAAATCACCTTGGACATGGACAAAAAAAAAGAATCTTTGGAGCCTCCAGCCCAGATATGAGAACACGGTCAAGTAAACAAGGTGCTGTGAAGTATGGGCCTACCTGGCTGCCCCAGCCTCTCCTTCAACTACAGTATCACCATCCAGCTCCATTCTCTACTGGTTTCTAGAATTTCCTCTTCCTCTTTCATGGAGCATATGTATTAAAAATGAAGTGAGTGAGCTCTAATATTATGGCTTTCTTCTACTGTCTGTAAACCTATTGCTGAGTCATGTATCTTAATACTTGGCAATACATTTATTTACTTTTTCAAACAGAAAACTTTGTTTCCTGCTGTTCTGTCAGTATGAAAGGAGAAGCAATATTTCAAAATTCTTGCTATATGTGGCTTCTAATGGGATAGAGTCAAGACTAGGAAAAATCTAACTCATTAATTTTGTGAAATGTTAATTCAACCTGTACTGAACTGATGAACATGTGTTGAACTACATTGGCAACCTACAGTAAAATCGAATTTCCATGAAAAAAGTATAAGCAATGCTCAATTTCAAAATATGTTCAGTTTCTCAGGGTTATTTTACAGTTGGTTGCTGAAAATTCAAACTCAGTCACACAAACCATGTAGCAAACTTACACGGCACTGAGATTTTCAAGTCTGTCAATAAAACCTATTTAACTAATAATCAATCAGGTTCTGTGTTAGGTGCTTATGACATATATATGAATAAGACATAATCCCTGTGCCATATAGCCCACAATATAGTCAGCAAGATGTACAAATAAAACAAGTAGTTATAATACTGAACTCAAACAATTATATAGGTGCACAAGGCAGTATAGCTATATCAAGAAAGAAGTGACTACCTCTATGAGTTAAGTTGGGAAAAAAAGTTAAGGAAAGCATCACAGAATTTTAAAGGGCCTTTTAACAGAATGAAGCATGAGCAGAAGTGTCCAGTTGATGGGAGAGAAGAAGACATTCAACTTGAGAAACAGCAAGGAGTACCTTGGAAAGTAGGATGGGTGTAACAAATATTAAAGGAAAGCTAGAAAGTTGGGAAGGGGCACAAATCAGGAGGCTTAAATGGTATTTCAAGGAACTAGACCTTCTTTTGGCCAGAGCTTTCCAAGAAGTGTGTCTAAAAATGGATTCCTTCAGCCTTTAAGGTGGTCAGGAAACTGCTGAGTTATTGGGTAGGTATACGTTTGACTTTATAAGAAACTGTCAATTTTTGAACACAGTTACATCATTTTCATACCAATCAGCACTGTATGGTTATACATGTACGTTTATGGCTGCTCTAGTTATGGTTATTGTCAATCTTCTAAATTTTAGTCATTTTCATAGATGTGTGGTGGTATCCCATTATGGTGACTAGTGATGTTAAGTATCTTTTCATATGCTTAGTGGCCATTCTTGAATCTTGTTAAAGCCAATTCAAGATATTCACCCCATTTTTATTAGCTTTGTCTTTTATCACTGAGTTGAAGTGTTCTTTATATAGTTTGGATACAAGTCCTTTGTCAGATACATGTACTGTGATTATTTTCTCCCAGTCTGTTGCTTTCGTAATGTTCTCTTTTGATGAGCATTAGTTTTCTGTTTTGTTTTTTTATAATTAACTTTTATTGGAGTATAGTTGCTTTACAATGTTGTGTTAGTTTCTACTGTACAGCAAAGTGAATCAGCTATATGTATACATATACTCCCCCTTTTTTGGATTTCCTTCCCATTTAGGTCACTGCAGAGCATGGAGTAGAGTTCCCTGAGCTACACAGTAGGTTCTCTTTAGTTATCTATTTTATACATAGTATCAATACTGTATATATGTCAATCCCAAACTCCCAATCCATCTCACCGCCCTTCCCCCTTTGGTGTCCATACATTTGTTTGCTAAATTTTGGTTACGTTCAATTTATGAGTGTTTCTTCTTTATGGATTGAGCTTTCTGTTTTCTGTCTACCCCAAAGCTGTGAAGATATTCCACTATGTCTTCCTGTAGAAGCATTATAGCTTTAGCTTTTATGTTTGGTCTATGATCCATTTTTAAATAATATTTGTGTATGATGTGAGGTAGGGATCAAGGTTCAGCTTTTTCCATATGGATATTAAGTTATTCTAGCATCACTTGCTATGAAGACTTTCCATTCTTAATTGTGTTCCTTTGGTGCTACTGTCAAAAACCAACTAGCTATATACTCTATACTGTCTATTTCTAAGCTCTCTATTCTTTCCATTTATTTGTTTATGTATCCTTATGCCAATACCACACTGTCTTTTTTTTTTTAATGATATTTTGATGTGAACCATTTTTAAAGTCTTTATTGAATTTGTTACAATATTGCTTCTGTTTTACCTTTTTTTTTTTTTTTGGTTTTTCAGCCCTAAGGCATATGGGACCTTAGCTCCCTGACCAGGGATCAAACCCACACGCCCTGCATTGGAAGGCGAAGTCTTAACCACTGGACTGCCACAGAAGACCCCATACTGTCTTAATTTTTATAATTTTAGAGTAAGTCTTAAAGCCAGGCAGCGTAAGTCCTTTAATTGTCGTCTCCTTTTTTCATGATTGCTTTCAGCTATTCTAGGTCCTTTGCATTTCCATATATATTTTAGAATCAGCATGTTGATTTCTTCCAAACAAGTCCAATGGGATTTTAGCTGGATTTTTATTTGATTGAGTCTATAGGTATTGGCTCACAAAGTATGGGCTCTGTCCCAACAGCATTAGCATCACCAGGGAACTTGTTATAAATGCAAATATTCAGGCCTTATTCCAGAACTTGTGGATCAAAAACTCTGGGAAAAAGGCCCTGCGATCTCTGTTTTAATAAGGCCCGTGTTTTAACAAGCCTTCTCTGTAACTGACGCATGGCAAAGTGTAAGAATTACTGCTGTGAGGGACTTCCCTGATAGTCCAGTGGTTAAGACTCTGCACTTCCACGGCAGGGGGAATGAGTTCAATCCCTGGTGGGGGAACTCAGATTTGCACATGCCTCATGGCCAGGAAAAAAGAAAAAAAAAGAATTACTTCTGTGAATCAGTTTGGGAGTACTAATATCTTAGCAATATTGAATATTCTAATCTATATTTCTCCCCATTAATTTAGGTCTTCTTTAATTTCTCTCACCAATGTTTTATAGTTTTAAGTCTACATGTCTTGCATATATTTGCATAATTTATATCAGGGTATTTTATGCTTTCTGATGGTATTGTAAATGGTATTCTAATTGCTACTGGCTAACCTTCAGCCATAGTCTACAGGTGATATGGGCAGAAGTGTAATTGGGGGTGGGAGTTCACTAAGAGATTTGAAAAAAAGTAGAGAACTCAAATTACTGGTAGCATCTTGAAAATAAACTAGTTTCAACAGATATGTAAGAATATGAGGTTGTTTCCAGTGAAGTGACATAGGCATTAAGCATGAGTGATTGTGAAGATCACAAAAAGGACAACCAGACATAATGCTCTCTTGCAGTCTTGCCACACATTTTCTGCATTCTTGACAAAAAGATCAAACATCAATATCTAGCTTCTGGATTCAGCTGCCAATGTAGAAGAAAGATAGAAGAACAGAGAAACATGTTGAATTACACAGAGAACATAAGATCAGCAAAATCTAGACTGTGGCAAACTCTTTAAGTCAAATGGGCTGGGTTTTTCAACAGATAAATTTGTAAGGAGATAAAAGGGATGGCGGACGAACATATAAATGGAAAGAGATTTAAAGCAAATATGAAGATTTTACAAGATGGGCAAGTCTAAACTATAGTGTACATTTGGCTGAAAAGATTATTTAAACGTGAGCAAATGATTACTATAGAAGTCAGGTTCAGGGTTGCTTTTGTGGGGAGAAAGGAGGTTGTATTGAGATGGGGCACAAGAGTAGCTGGCAAAGTTCTATTTCCTGACCTGGGTAGAATTTGCCTTATAATAAGCTTTCAAACAATACATTTAATTCTTGTGGTTTTCTGTACATGTCTTATTTTTTACAGTAAATAGGTTTTTCCTTCCCCTTAATATGATATATGTAGAATCTGGGATTGAAGAGTTTATAAGTTTTAGTGGTAGAATGGTGTTTGGGGATGATACGAACTAAAGTGTGGCTATGAAAGTGGTTGTTCATTGAGGTAGGGATACTGGTGTGGATGAAGTCAAAGAACTAAAAGGCTAAGACTTGGGAAAACACTGACAGGAAGAAACTGCAAGTCTGGTTCTAATCTCTGCCATCAGTGTGAGAGAATGCCCTACTTGGATTGTAAAGGTACCACACTCTCCCGGGCCCACAAAATGGAAGAATATTTTGGAAATGACTGGGAGAAGGTAGGGGTAGTCAATTCCACTTTCCTTCTATGGGTTGTGGGAAAATAAGCACAATTCACTTCAAGGAAAGAAGAGATTCACTATCTTTTAGACACAGGTAGATTTTAGTTGAGGCTCTGTGGTAGAGAAAGTTCCTAGGACAATATTAAAGGTGAAGGGTAATTTGCTAAGAAACGGAAATTCCTGAAACACAATGGAAAGGGTCAGGAGGGAGAGAAAAGAGTGTGTGCATTTGTGTGTATATGTGTTGGGAGATACAGAAGAGCATAAAGAATGATGTGATTAACAGTACATTAGAAAAGAGGCAACAGAGGGCTCCTTTTTAGATATTCAAAAATGTGAGCACCATGGAGGGAACGATTTGGTCTCACTGTTCTGACTGGAGCTTGTCTGAGATGCTGAGATTACCTAACATTTATAGGAGTGGTGCCTTAGGCCTGATTATTGCAGTTACTTCCATCTAATCACTTTGCATGTATCAATGTTTCCATGGAAGAAGGCTTTCAAAGTCCTGGGGACGGAAGATACACCTTTTTCTCTAAGAACAGCAGCTCTTATCATGGCCAAGAGAAGGGGAATCAGAGGGGCTCCTTGATCCAACCTACCACTGGAAACCACAAGGGATACTTCTGAATCTTGGATTTCACTGACTTTTTTTCGCTTTTATTCCAAGTTTCACTGCTATTAGAAAAAAGGGTCTGAGAAGAGCAGGACAAGGCCAAGACGGAAGCAACATATAAAGCTAGAAATAGGCTTAGAGATGTGTTTACTGAGACAAACACTGATGGGGTGAGTCCAGGAGGAACAGAACTAGTAAAGATAGGTATGCCAATTTAACGGTCATCGTAAATTCTGCCCTGGAGTAGCCCACCTCTTAAAACGTGTGGCCTGAGTATTGGAGCCCATTTACATTGTCAGTAGGGTTTGTAGGAGTGAGGGAACAGGGGAGGGAAAAGAGGAGTCCTCAGTAGTAGAAGAAAAGGAATAGGTAGTATATTAATGAATTTGAAAACTTCCGTTTACGAAATACATTTATCTCTTACAAACTAATTTTAGAACATTTTATGCTATTGTTTTAAAATAAAAATTATGAAATAATCATGTTTTAAAAACACAAATACCACAGCATTGCTATGCTTTTTATTCTGCATACCACCAAAACTATGTTTCTAAAGTTTTTGTCCTTTTTTTTGAAGCTTGCGGGATCTTAGTTCGCCAACCAGGGATTGAACCTGGGCCCTTTGCAGTGAAAGTGTGGAGTCCTAACACTGGACCACCAGGTAATTCCCTTTGTTTTTAAGTTTTAAATAAAAATTCAATTCAACTATTAGTTACACTGAGTGTTACATATTACATGCTAATTGTATATTTTAAAGTTTTTTCAGATACTTGATGGTGTTAAATTTCTATAAAATTATAAAATTTTATGTCATATAAAATTAAGGGCAAAATAAGCAGAGCATGATCTGGTTAGGACCAAGAGATTTAGTGTTTCTCAAACTCCTCCACCAAAGAATCTATATCAGAACAGAGAACTCCCAGGGGCCAGGGAAATGTCCTGATGCAAGCTGTTGTAAGTCTAAATATTCTCTAAAGTGTTTTTGTTTTAAATTTTTATTATCTCATTTAAAATTTTATATGAATTTTATGTTATATTCCATAATTTGTGCATTTATTTCATTATTAAAATGTTTGAAATTATTTTCTATCGAATAAAATTAACACATTGGAGAGGTGGCATCACATATATTTTAGAGGCTTCACATATCCCTGAGCATATAAACTCCCAACTGAGAAACACACATTTGAATACTTTCCTTGTGTATTCTTACCTCCATAGTAGGCGGAGTCTTTCTTGTTTTTCTGATCCAAGCTAGAAAGAAAAATAATATTTAAATGTAAGTTTTCTAAAGGGAAGGAGAAAAAAAACATAAGTTTTCCATAATTTGCACATTTTATTCATTCATGCATGAAACACATATGTGTTAAGCACCTGTTACATATTGTTTTAGGCACTAGAGATACAACAGGGAACCAAACTTGAGTTCCCTCCTCTCTTGTAGCATATATATTAGTGAAGGGGGCACAGAAAAGAAACACACATGTAACGATTTGTGTCATAAAAAATACTTCAGTATGGGGAGGATGTAGAGGGGGTAGCTTCATAACTAAAATCATACCTCATAAGCATCTGAATTCAATTTAGTGTATACATGGCATATAGGCCAAATCATGATACAGTAAATTTTAAGGCAATATTAAAGTTATATTATCCTGGAAATGTGAACCCATTATTGCTCAATATATAAAGGAATGGATGTAGAAACATTTTCATTTACAGAGATTTCTCTTCTAATCTGTTCTAGCAAGCAGTCTATCTCCTATGGTTGGTACCTTAGCTCCAACATTTGGGAGATGAGAGGCAAAGTAGAAAGAGCCCACATTTGTTAAGTGCCTACTGGACACTGGGCACTGTGCTAGATGCTTTACAGCAATAGGAAGGGAACTGCCTCTAGGGAAGTCTATCAGAATCACATGAAGAAACAATAGTATAGTGCTTAGGAGAGCAGAGGAAGATTTGGGGGTTCAAATCCTAACTTAAGCACTTACTAACTGTGTCATCTCAGGCAAGTTATTTAATTTTCTAACCATCAGATTTCCCATTGGTAAAATAATAATACTAGTATCTACATTTTAGGGTTATTGTGAAAGTTATATGAAATAATATACATAAATTCTTAGCTCGGAGTCTGGCATACAGTAAACATGCAAGTCTAAGTTATTACTATCACTATTGTTCAATAAACTGTATTTTTTTTTTTATAGCAGACTCAAAAAAGCAAAGATCAACAAAACTTGCTTGGCCTATGAGAATATATAGAAAACTGTGAGAAAATATATTGTAAGGAATATGATTTTTGAAAAGTAGAAAATACTGCTTTATCACTTTAGCTTATCCAATTTTCATTACAAAATTATTACATATGCTTATTTTATACAGAAATTAATGACTTTCCCAAATTTATACATTAGGTAGCAATGGTTGAATTTGAATCCCGATCTGACCCTGTCTCTGGTTCCAAAATCCATTCATGCTCTATTAGGCAGTATTTCAAAGTTTATAAGCAACACGCAAAGAAAACTAAACTAGGAGGAGGAACAGGTCACAACACTAACTACATGTCAGAAAGTAAGAATTATTAACCCCATTTTACAGATTGGGAAACTGAGGTTCAGGAAGATTAAGCAACTTGCTGAAACTCACATAATTAGCAGATAGCAGACTGAGAATCAAAAGTTGGTTGAACTGGCTCTAAAATCTGAGCTCTGCCCACTCACCAGCCATCTTCTCTTCCAATGGGCTAGCTCCACTAGCATGCCTTCTGTCATCCAAGTAATAGTAGCAGGACCCACCCTCATGACAAGCCCGGTAATGAATGATTGTGGGGGTAGAAAGAGCAACATTCAATTGTGGGCCTGTGATTATTTCTCCCTGCTCTGTTCTCTCTTGCACTGACCCCATACATCAGGGATCCCCAACCCATGGGCCACGACTGGTACCAGTCTGTGGTCTGTTAGGAACCACGCTGCACAGCAGGAAGTGAGCAGTGGGCAAGCAAGTGAAGCTTTATCATTTACAGCCGCTCCCCACTGCTTACATTACTGCCTGAACTCTGCCTCCTGTCAAATCAGCAGCTGCATTAGATTATCATAGGAGAGCAAACCCTACTGTGAACTGGATCTAAGTTGTGCACTCCTTATGAGAATCTAATGCCTGATGATCTGAGGTGGAGCCAAGGCAGTGATGCTAGCACTGGGGAGCAGCTTCAAGTACAGATTATCATTAGCAGAGAGGTTGACTGTACAGAGACCAAGATAAATCAATTGCTTACAGACTCATATCAAAACCCTATCAGTGAATGGCAGGTGACAATCAAGAGCACCTGGTGACAGGCTTTATAGTGGCAAGTGAGCTGAAGTACTTCAATTGTACAGCTGCATCTGGTGGCAGGTTTTAAGTCAGAATCTGACACTTACTTTAGTCCACGTGTGGCCCGCCATTATTTTATTTATGACTTCTTTCCCGCACTGTGCACTTGTCTCAGTCAGAGTTTTGGTAAGCCCACAAGCTAACCCTAGCCAAAATGAGTAAAAAACAAATATCACTGGAGAGCTTCTTTGAAAACGGAGAAAGACCCAATGAGACAGCAGAAGCCTTTAAGACTGCCAACAAAAAGAAAGCTGCATTTAAAATAAAATACCAAGAGTCCTACTTAAATTACAGGTTCATTGCAACAGGTGATTCACATTCTCCAAGCCTGCCTTGTATAATATGTGGCAACTGGCTACCCAATGAAGCCATGAAATCTTCAAAACTGCTTGGCCACACGGAGACCAAGCAGCACCCTGCATTAAAAGAAGCCTTTGACACTTCCTAACACCATACACAAAAATAAACTCAAGATGGATTAAAGACCTAAATGTAAGGCCAGACACTATAAAACTCTTAGAGAAGAACATAGGCAGAACACTCTATGACATAAATCAAAGCAAGATTCTTTTTGACCCACCTCCTAGAATAATGGAAATAAAGTCAAAAATAAACAAATGGGACCTAATGAAACTTAAAAGCTTTTGCACAGTGAAAGAAACCATAAACAAGACAAGAAGACAACCCTCAGAATGGGAGAAAATATTTGCCAACGAAGCAACTGACAAAGGATTAACCTCCAAAATATACAAGCAGCTCATGCAGCTTCATACCAAAAAAGCAAATAATCCAATCCAAAAAAGTGCAGAAGACCTAAATAGACATTTCTCCAAAGAAGACATGCAGATGGCTAACAAACACATGAAAAGATGCTCAACATCACTAATCATTAGAGAAATGCAAGTCAAAGCTACAATGAGGTATCACCTCACACCAGTCAGAATGGCCATCATCAAAAAATCTAGAGACAATAAATGCTAGAGAGGGTGTGGAGAAAAGGGTTGGTACAGCCACTATGGAAAATAGTATGGAGGTCCCTTACAAAACTAAAAATAGAACTACCATATGACCCAGCAATCCTACTGCTGGGCATACACCTTGAGAAAACCATAATCCAAAAAGAAACATGTACCACAATGTTCACTGCAGCGCTATTTACAATAGCCAGGACATGGAAGCAACCTAAATGCCCATCAACAGATGAATGGATAAAGAAGATGTGGCACATATATACAATGGAATATTACTCAGCCATAAGAAGGAATGAAATTGAGTTATTTGTAGTGAGATGGATGGATCTAGAGTCTTGTCATACAGATCGAAGTAAGCCAAAAAGAGAAAAACAAATACCGTATGCTAACTCATTTATATGGAATCTAAAAAAACAGTACAGGTGAACCCAGTGACAGGGCAAGAATAAAGATGCAGATGTAGAGAATGGACTTGAGGACAAGGGCCAGAGGTGGGTGGGGTGGTGGCGGCGAAGGGGAAGCTGGGACAAAGTGAGAGAGTAGCATAGACATATATACACTACCAAATGTAAAATAGATAGCTACTGGGAAGCTGCTGCATAACACAGGGAAACCAATTGGATGATGGGTGATGACTTAGAGGGCTGGGATAGGGAAGGTGGGATGGAGTCACGGGAGGGAGGGGATATATGTGTAAATACAGCTGATTCACTTTGTTGTACAGCAAAAACTGGCACAACAATGTAAAGCAACTATATTCCAATAAAGAGCTTAAAAAAAAGAGAGAAGCCTTTGGAGTTTTTCAAAGAAAGAAAACGTGAACAAGAAGAAAAGAAGCAATTATTAAAGGCCACCACTTCATCAAATGTGTCCGCACTGAGAGCATCATTCTTAGTGGCCAACTGCATTGCTAAAGCTAAAAAGCCCTTTACTGGTGAAGAGTTAATCCTGTCTGCTGCTAAGAACATTTGTTGTGAACGTTTAGGAGAGGCTGCAGTTCAAAAGGTGGCACGTGCTCCTCTTTCGGTTAGCATTACAACTAGATGAATTAATGAAACAGCAGAGGATATTGAGGCACAATTGTTAGAGAGGATTAATGAGTCACCATGGTATGCAATCCAGGTTGATGAGTCTACCGATTTTGACAACAAGGCAACAATGCTTGTTTTTGTGCGATATACTTTTAAGGAGGATGTGCATGAGGGTATATTATGTGCACTTTTGTTGCCAACCAACACCACAGTTGCAGAACTATTCTAGTCTCTGAATGATTACATATCAGGAAAACTGAATTGGTCATTTTGTGTTGGTATATGCACGGATGGAGTGGCTGACGTGACTAGACAGCTTTCTGGTTTCACTACTGGGGTTGAAGATGTTGCTTCTGAATGTGAGTGTATGCACTGTGTTATCCTTAAAGAAATGCTGGCTAGCCAAAAAATGTCACCTGAACTTAACAAATTTTTGCAGGATGTGATTAAAATTATCAACCACATTAAAGTACATGCCCTTAACTCACGTCTGTTCGCGCAGCTCTGTGGGGAGATGGACACAGAGCACACACATCTTCTCTTAAACACAGAAGTGAGATAGCTTTCTAAAGGTAGATCACTGGCCAGAGTTCCTGAGTTACGAGAGCCACTCCAGAGATTTCTTTTAGAAAAGCAGTCACCGTTGGCAGCATATTTCACACAGGATGGGTCGCAAAACTTGCTAATAACTTGTTTGACATATTCAACCTGCTCAATGAACTCAATCTGTCACTTCAGGGGAGAACGACAATTGTGTGCAAGTCGGCAGATAAAGTGAAGCTTCATCTGGAATTATGGGGGTGACGAGTAAACATTGGGATTTTTGACACATTTCAAACAACAGCAGAGATTTTGAAAGACTGAGCCAGGGCCTTCTTTCTCCCAGCTGACGCATGATCACCTATCTCAGCTTTCAAAAGAGTTTGAGCATTACTTCCAACCACAAAAGACCCCCAGCCTGGGAAGGAATGGATCCGTGATCCATTTGTGAATAAGCCAGGTGAATCGACTTTGTTCGTACTAGAAGAGGATCAACTGCTTGAGATCACAAATGATGGTGGCCTTAAAAGTATGTTTCAGACAACTCCAAATCTCCATATGTTCTGGATTAAAGTCAAGGTGGAATACCCTGAGATTGCCACAAAAGCACCTCAAAGCCTGCTTTCACGTCCAACATCCTAGCTTTGTGAAGCAGGGTTTTCTGCAGTGACAACAACCAAAATGAGATTACAAGTAGCCTGGACATAAGCAGCATACTTTGGGTGTCACTGTCTCTCATCACCCCCAGATGGGACCATCTAGTTGCAGGAAAACAAGCTAAGGGCTCTCATTGATTCTGCATTATGGCAAGTTGTATGATTAATTTATTACATATGACAATGTAATAATACTAGAAATAAAGTGCACAATAAATGTAATGCACTTGAATCATACTGAAACCATCCCCACCCTCTTCGGTCCGTGGAAAAATTGTCCTTGAAAGCAGTGCCTGATGCCCAAAAGGTTAGGGACTGCTGCCATGCATGTATTTTCAATACAGACCCAGTGTTTTGCCTTCTCTATTCCTGTTTCTGAACTTCTATCCCTGTTATTATTTTCTGCAATCTCTTCTTCTTAGCTTCCAGCTCTATTTGGTTCATTTCCAGCCACAACTTGCACAGATTTTATATTCCTTGTTAGGCTGGAAGGTGGTCAAAGGCAGGATGCATCCATGGGAGATTTATTTTTCTACCACCTAAATGCCTCAAGAGTAGGTACTTAAATACAGTTGTTCAATGAATACTTCCACTATAAAATACTTGCACTATTAAAATATTCACTCTAACGTGATTTTGACCCATATTAGAAAGTCCAGCTGAGCGATAGCAAGATTCTTCTGTATGATGAAGGAAATAAGTGGTTTTTGGAATTTTCCAACTCCTCTTTATGATCAAAATAAAGGTTATTTTATATTTATGGGCATTTTTTTTCCAGGAAAGAGACTTCTTTTAAAATAATTCACCATGAGCCATATACCTCTAAAAGGTTTTAAGCAATAAATCTTCAGTTCTAATTTAGATTAGAAAGTTAATTCAGAAAAATCAACTGCTAGGGTGGGGGTTGACAAACTATAGCCTACAAGCAAAATTCAGCCCATGGCTTGTTTTTTGTTTTAATGGCTGAAAAAAATAACCAACAAAGAACAATATTTTATGACACATGAAAATTATATAGAATTCAAATTTCAGTGTCTGTAAATAAGGTTTTATTGGAACACAGTCACACATTTATTTACATATTATCTATTATAATTTGTGCTACAATGGCAGAGTTGAGTAGCTGTAACAAACCATATGGCCCACAAAGCCTAAAATATTTACCATCTGGCTCTTTAAGGAAAAAGTTTGCCAACCCCTGTACCAGGGCTACCAGTAAATATAATCCTTTTAGCAACAACTATATATCTTGATTTAAAAACACTTTCATATTATCTAAAATAAAAATCATTAACTATTATTTTTTTTCACTTTGCTGTATACCTGAAACTAATGCAATGTCGTAAATCAACTATATTCCAATAACAATTAAACAAACAACCCCCCCCCAAAAAAACAATTACACATACCTGATTGCCATGTATTCTAGAGTCTATGAACACCACCATTGGCATTAGATCATGCTAAACAAGTATAATGGCACAATCCACACTTACTATCATCATGGGAGAAACAACAATTTGTCTTATTTGATGAGTCCATAAAACAGAATTTTCAGTTTTTTTGTGAGGTTGGGAAAAGACAAATACTTTAACAGAATCCAAATAATTTTTTAAAATTCCAAGGTAGATGAATAGGTTGAAGAAACTCTCATGCGTATTTTCTAAGCCCTACTAGTTTTGGATAAGTTTATAAAATTCATTCATAGTATAAGAAATATAACTCAGGAAATGTATTAAGTACTACCTAGACTATTCACTCTCATGAGACACTAAAGATATAAAGGTTTCCTTTAGCTTTGTTTTAAATGGCTCAAGGAAAAAGATTTTTGTTTAGATAGATAAATGCAATTTCTGAAATAAATAATTCTACAATATAATTTGCACTATTTATAATTCTACAATAACCAGACACTTGAAATGTCTTCTTGAGATGATGGTTGATGCCCATTCACTGTTATGTATCCAATAAACGTTACAGCTGGAAAATTTCAATGGGATCACTCATTTATATAATCATCCCTAGTTTCCCAATCACTATATACAGCAAAGGAAATGTCCTGCTGAAGACTGGCAAAGGTTAAGAGGAGGGAGGAACAGAAATAAGCACTAATATCAAATCATTGCATTTCTTTTTTTTTAACCACAAAACAATCTGGAACTGTACCTCTATTCAATTACAAATTATATAATAATTTTGCCATTGCTAATTGTATTTGTATGGTGGATTCTCTATCAGTCTTCATTATAATGTAACCATTGTTTGAATAGAATTTAGCAAGATAACTGGACAGTTTATGCCTTAAGATCCTGGCATTCTTTCATCAATGTTCATTTGCATTCTCATCAGTATGCATGAGATTTTCACTGAACTTTAATACTCTTATTGGAATATAACACACTATAACGAGTGTAAAAGTGAACTTACAAGTTAAAGTACCCATTAATCACAAAAAAAGACTAGAAGAAGCGGGCAGGAAAATACTTTATGAAGCATACATTCTTCAAAATTCTGTAAGAACAGACAATGGCTAATACACTTTCAGAAGCAGTACCAACAGGGGTTAAGGTAAATGAGACATCTATCACCAGATTCAGTAGGTGACCATTCAGAACTAAAATTATAGGTAGGTTATCAACAGTTTGCATCCAAAGGATATATCAGAAATATGTGTTTACACTACTAAAGGAAAATACAACATTTTAATAAAGCTTCATCTTTCAAAAAATGATCTTTGCCAATTCTGAGTGTTGACACATCATAAAGAACTATAAAAAAAAGAAATTCATATTTTTATGAAAATTCTTCAAATGATATATTTATGATAATGAGTTATTTTCTGGTTACTGACTTTAAGGAGTTTCTTAAGGATTTTATTAGATTTAGTTGGCACAATTAAGTTACAAATTTTGTGATGCTCCTGGCTATCACTGTTCTTTTTTTCTTAATCAACTTTATTGAGGTATTATTTATATATAACACAGTGAAACTATTTTAAGTATGCAATTCCATGAGTTCTGACAAATGTACACAAACGTGTGACCAGCACCACAATCAGCGTACAGAACATTTTCATCACCTCCAAAAGTTCCCTAGTGTCTGACTACCTGCAAACACCCACCTTAATTCACCCCCACAACCCCCAGTGAGTGATATATCAATACTTTCTGTCACTGTTGATTAGTTTTGCCTTATCTACAATTTCAGATAAATGGAATCCTATAGCATGTACTCCTTTGCATTATTTTACTCAATATAATGTTCTTAATCCGTGTTACTGTGTATAGAAACAGACTCTGAAGGTAACCTCCACAACCTCCACTACTTGGTGTTCACGCCTCTGTATGATCTCTTCCCCTTGAGTGAGGACAGGACCTGTGACTTACTTCTAACTATGAGAATATGGCAAAGGTCATGGGATGTATATGATTACAGGATGATGTTACATAAGATTATGGCATTCTTCTTGTTGGAGTCTCTCTTTCCTTCATTGGCTGTAAGGGAAAAAAAGGCCATATTGGAGAATCTCACGTGGCAAGAAACTGCTGGTGACCTCTAGGAGGTTATGGTGGTCTCTGGCCAACATCAAGCAAAAAACTGAACTCGCAGCCCTACAACTGCGAAGAACGGAATGCTGCCAACAGCCACTCGTGTGGAAAAGTGGACCCTTTTGCACTCAAGCCTCCAGATGAGAATGTGGGACAGGCTGGGACCCTTTGCTGCAGTGTTTGCACCTGGACAAACGTCTCCTCCAGCAACAAAATACAAAGAAACTATAAGGTACTAAAAATAACTGTGTGTGCACAGTTGGGGAAATTAAGAACAATAAGACACAAAAAGACCAAAACCCAACTGCCACTTCTGAAGAGGCCGGAGCAAAAGCAGGAGCAAAAGCAGAGTACCGCACGTGAACCCCGCACACACGACCACCAAGGGGTGGGCAGACCCTTTAGCCACTCCTACGGCCTGAGCCCTGGACACACTCCTACTCTTACCCCATGTAAGGAACCAGCTCGCCCCTACTTTCAGGGAGTGAGTAAGGGAACCTGTTACTTGTTTTTGCTCCCTTCTACTACAGTATGAGTCCCAATAAAACCTTGCCTGAATTTCCTGTCTCTGCTTATCAATTTCTATTGGTTAAGGAGTCCAAAAACCTTGGTCAGTAACAAATGCAGCACTGGCTGACACCTTGATTGCAGACTTGAGACCCTAAATAGAGAACCCAGATAGGCTATGCCTGGACTTCTGGCCATAGAACTGGGAGATGATCAATGTGTGTCATTTTAATCTGTTAAATTTGTGGTAATATCGATATGGAGTAATAAAAAACAAATACAACATGCATAGCAGCAGTTTATTCTTTTTACTGCTGTGTATTATTCCACTGTATGGAAAAATGACATTTTATTTCATTTTTTGGCTGTTGTGAATAAAGCTGCTATGAAAAAACTGGGTACAGGTATTTTGGTAGACATTTCTTTATGTCTCTGGGTAAACACCTAGCAGAATTTCCAGGTTGCAGAGTAAGTGTACATTTACATTTATAAAAAGTCGATAAACTATTTCCCAAAGTGCTTGTACCATTTTACACTCCTGCCAGAAATTTATGAAAGTTTCAGATGCCTAATATCCTCATTAACACTTCATATTGTCAATCTTTTAATTCTAACCAGTCCAGTGGTACATAGTGGTATTTCATGATGGTTTTAATTCACATTCCTTGATGACTACTGATGTTATGTTTCTTCCTTGGTAAAGTGTCTTTTCAAATCTTTTGCCCATTTTTAAAATTCTGATGTCTGTCTTATTATTAAGTTATGAGAGTTCTTCACATGTTCTGATGGAATTCTATGCCAGATAAGTATTGCAAATTTTCTCTCTATCTGTCTTGTTCTTTCATTTGCCCAAAGGTTTTCGTTAAAGAATAGAATTCTTAAGATTTTAGTAAAATCTAATTCATCATTTTTTTGAATATTTGTGTGGGTGTGTGTATCCTATCTAATTCTTTGACTATCCCATGATTGAAAGATTTTGTTCAATGTTTTCTTCTAAATGTTTTAACTTTTACATTTAGGTCTGTGATCATTTTCAACTGAAGTTTTCAGTGATTTAGCAAGGTTGTGTAAGGCACATAGTTAATACAAAAAATTAACTTCATTTCTAAAATGTTGATAGGAATGTAAATTGATACAGCCACTAGGGAGAACAATATGGAGGTTCCTTGAAAAACTAAAAATAGAACTTCCATATGACCCAGCAATCCCACTACTGGACATACACCCAGAGAAAATCATAATTCAAAAAGACACATGCACCCCAATGTTCACTGCAGCACTATTTACAATAGCCAGGATGTGGAAGCAGTCTAAATGTCCATTCGACAGAGGAATGGATAAAGAAGATGTGGTACATATATACAATGGAATATTATTCAGCAATAAAAAGGAATGAAATTGGGTCATTTGTAGAGATGTGGATGGACCTAAAGACTGTCATACATAGTGAAGTCAGAAAGAGAAAAACAAATCTTGTATAATAATGCACATATGTGGAATCTAAAAAAAATGGTATAATGATTTTATTTGCAAAGCAGAAACAGAGACACAGACGTAGGGAACAAATGTATGGATACCAAGAGGGAAAGGGTAGGTGGGATGACTTGGGAGATGGGGACTGACATATATACACTATTGATACTATGTATAAAATAGATAACTAATGAGAACCTACTGTATAGCACAGAGAATTCGACTCAATGCTTTGGGGGGACCTAAATTGGAAGGAAATCCCAAAAAGAGGGGATATAAGTATATGTATAGCTGATTCACTTTGCTGTGCAGTAGAAATGAACACAACATTGCAAAGCGACTATACTCCAATAAAATTTTTTTTAAATACTTAAAAATCATCATATGTAACAACAAAGGGCCTAGAATAACTAAAATAACTTTGAAAAAGAAGTTGGAGAACTCAAATTACCTTATTTCCAGACTTATTACAAAGCCTCAGTAATCAAGACAGTGTAGCACTGGGAAAAGGACAGATACAGATTCATAGAATAGAGAATACAGAAATAGATCCACACCTATATGGCCAACTGATGTTTAACAAAGATGCAAAGACAATTCAATGGAAAATAAGATGGTCATTTCAAAAAAACGGTCCTCAGAGTAATCATACTCATAAAGACAGAAAGTATAATGGTGGCTGTCAGAGGTCAAGGCAAAAGGAAGAATGGTGAGTTATTGTTTAACGGGTACAGAGTTTCAGTTTTAGAAGATGAAAAGAGTTATAGAGATGAATGGTGGTGATGGCTCCACAACAATGTGAATGTATTTAGTACCACTTATCTGTATACTTAAAAGTGATTAAGACAGTAAGTTTTACAATATGTGTATTTTAACACAATAAAAAATGCTGAAAAACTGGATATCCATATAAAAAATGAAATTGACTGATATCTACACCATATACAAAATTTAATTCAAAATGAATCAGAGACATAAATATAAAACTGCGAACTCTAAAACCTCTAAAAGAAATCACTACAGAAAATATTCGTGAGCTTGGCGTAGGCAAAAATTACTTACACACAGCACCAAAAGCATGAATGACATAGAAAAGAAAAAATGATAAATATGACTTTATTAAAATTAAGAATGCATCCTCTTCAAGCAGCACTGTGAAGAGATGAAGCCACAGACTGGGAAAAAAATATGTGCAAATCACATATATGTTACAGGACTAGTATCAAGGACATATAAGAATCTCTTAAAACTAAACAGATAGGGGAAAAAAGCCAACCAAATAAAAAATATCTGGGCAAAAAGAAGAGATATACAGATGGCACAGTGGTTCCACTTAACAATTGCTATCAAGTGTAAATGACCCAAATGTCTTTCAGCTGGTGAATACATAAACAAACTGGTGTATCAATATGATAGAATTCTACTCAGCAATAAAAAGGAATAAACTACTGATTCATGTGAGCACACAAATGAATCTCACATGCATTAAGCTAATTGAAAGAAAGCTGCCTTCTGCTTCTAGCCAAGATGGAGCAACAGGGACAAATTATATATGAAACAGCAATTTTCAAGACAGTGGACATTGAGTAATGAATGCAGTGGTCCCTGAGAATGTTAAATAAACAAAGGTTACCCTTACAACTGCCTCAGCTCACGGCTTTGACAGTTTCTAGGTTGTGGCATAGGGAGGGAATCCAGCCAGAACCCACCATACTACCTAAATTATGGAGATGGAGCTGGGAGTCTAGGGAGACCAACACGACTAAAATTCACAGGATAGACTACCAGACAGGAGACAGCTGCGGAGGGCACGCTCTGGATGGAGATTAGCAGAAGACAAAATATTCGGCAGAGCACTAATCAGTTCAGGTGAATGACGAACTCTTGAGTCCAGGAAGAGAATCACCTGAAAGGATCTGAAAAAACAGTACTCAGGATTTACATGGGGGAACAGTGACATCAATTCCCAGCATCCAGCATGGAAAACCTCATGACTGATGGGGCAGGGTAGAGTGCTGAGAAATGACTTGCATCAATAGTGCAGAATTATTAGTTCTAGATTAAAATTATGCTCTAGTCTAGTCCCACAACAAATCTTAAAAGTCAGCCCTAAAAGGATCAAACTGTTTCCAAGTAACTTAACTGTGTCTCAGAACAAAGCTCTCTCTATATATATATTTATATATATGTATATGAACACAAAAATATCCAGTATCCAACTAGGCAAAAATTTTAAATGTCTGACATCGAATTAGACATTGCCGAGCAAACAAAGAAGCAGAAAAATACTTCTCACATTGAGGAGAAAAAATGAGCTTACCAAAACCAACTGAAAACAGATACAGATGGTAGAATTATCAGATAAGAACATTAAAACAGTTATAACTGCACTCCATATGTTCAAAAAGCTAAAGGAAAGACTGAACATGTTAAGTAGAGACCTAGAAGATATAAAACAGACCCATATCAGACTTGTAGAGATGAAAACTGCAATGCCTAAAATGAAAAATACCCTGGATGGATTAATAGTTATTTGACATTGTGAAAGAAAAGATTAGCGAACTTGAAGATACAGCAAGAGAAACTCAAAGGGAAGAAAGTCTCTACAAGTGAACAGAACATCTATGTGCTGTGACACAACTTCAAGCAGCCTAAAATTGTGAATGGAGTACCTAAGAGAGGACAGAGCAGGACACAGGAAAAAAATATTTGAAGAAATAGTGGCCAAAACTTTTATAAATTTAATGGAAACCGAATCCACAGGTCTAAGAAGCTCAAGAAACATCAAGCACAAGAGATTACATCATGGTACATCATAATCAAATTTCTCCAAACCAGTTAAAAAAAGAAAAACTTTAAAACAGCCAAAGGGAAAACTACACATTACATACAGAGGGATAAAGATAAGCATGACAAAGCTCAATATATATATATTGGAACACAAAAATATTTCTCAACAGAAATCATGTAAGGTAGAATATCTTTAAACTACTGAAAGGACTATCAACCTAGAATACTATATCCAAAGAAATATCTTTAAAATATCTTTAAAAATATATTTCAGACATGTAAAAAGCTGAAAGAGTTCAATATCAGTACATTCATATTTAAAGAAATGTTAAAGGAAGCGTTATAGACTAAAAGAAAATGATTCCAGATGGAAATCTGGATCTACAAAAAGAAATGAAGAACATTAAAATGCTAACAATATGGATAAATGTTATATTTCTCCTATTAATTAAATATCTCTAAATGCTAGTTCACTGTTTAAATAAAAATAATCATGTAGACTGTAGAATGCAACACATGTAGAACTAAAGTAATTGACAATAACAAAAATGTTACAAAGAAAAAAATGGCAGTACACTTTCATAAGGTTCTTGTACTCCATGTGACATAGAATAACCACATAAAGAAAGACTCTGGTATGTTGAAGATAAAACCTGAAGCAACCACTAAAATAAGAAACCAAAGAAATATAGCTGATAACCCACAAAGGGAAATACAACTAAATCATAAACAGTACTCAGAACTAGAAGGAGGGAAAGACCAAGATCGTGGAACAGAATATAGAGCTCACCTTCTCCCACAAATACATCAAAAATACATCTATATGTGGAACAATTCTCACAGAATACCTACTGAACAGTGGCAGAAGATCTCATATGTGCAAAGCTGCAAGAAAGATCACCATGCAACTGGGTAGGATGAGAGGGGGAAAAAAAAAAGGAATAGGGATGGGACCTGAGCCCCTGAGAGGGAGCTGTAAAAAAGGAAAGCTCCATTACCCTGGGAACCCCCTTCAACAGCTAGAAGATCAGCCAGGACAGATAAGGAGCTTCAGAGGCTCAGAGAAAAGTGCAGCAGCTGACTTGTGGTAGCCAGAACACAGAGAGACCAGCACAGAGGGTCCTGACCATCTCACTGCACTACCCAGCCTAAGATGCATGTCTTCTGCTGGTGTGCACAGGGGCTGCATGCTAAGACTCGAGCTTCAGTGGACAGACCTGGGGAAAGGACTGGGGCTGGCTGCCTGGAGACAGTCCAAAGGAGCTGAAGTGTGGCCCAGGCCTCAACTTGAGGTGTGCACAGGATGGAGCCCAGCCTGCTATTGGAGCCCCATTGTTAACACACAAAAAGGGAGGGGTGGGACCCCACCACAGCAGCCTCATTCTTATTCTCAGTGTACTCACAGCAGGTGTGGCTCTGACTCTATGAGCTCTGGGAGTGTGCAAGCACCTGTGGGCTGCCCACATGTGGAGGTGGGCTGAAATCTGAGCTGTGTCCTGGTGGCTCTGGAGGATTTATGTGCCGGTGCCTCTAAGCTCAGTGCCTTCAGGATATCTGAGTGAAGTACTGGTACTCCTGTGGCTGGGCAGGTCTGGCATTAGTAGCTGCAGGCTTTGCAGGCATGTGCGTGTAGAGGCACAACGGGGGTCTGCGCTGAACCTGTAACTCCCATGATGGGGCCAGGTGTATGAATACACGCAACTATGTCAGGTCCTGGTACCTAACTTTAGCAGACCTGTGCCAACCAATATGCACTGATGGCTTTGTGAGCACAGTGCCTGAGGAACATCTGGGCTGACTGCCTGCATTCCCATGGAGGCCCAGGGCAGTGCCAACAACAGTGTACTCTGTGGGCACACACAGCAGGTGACTGGCAACACCACAGAGCACGCTTCGTGGTGGACAGCTCCCGCAGAGGAATACTCAGCAGCTCCTCGCCCAGAGGAAGTGCTCCATTCCTGCCTACCTCACACTGCAGCTCAGAAATGGATCTGGGGGCGTCTACTCCAATGAGTGGGGAGCAGACTCTGCCCCAGACAGGGCTATAACAACCATAGAGAAAAGAGGAGATCCCACTCAATATCCAGTGTAGGCTCCGGTCACCACATTAATGACACCCCCAATCAAGGGGATAATGGCTGACACACACTAAGGAAAGCTGTGGCAGGCATCCATTCTAAAAACAGTCCTCGCACCAAAAATATTAGACTCATGCAGATTACACTGGGTTGCTCCCACATAAAAATAGCCCTTAAAGACCACAGCAGATAACTATTGCTCCTAAATTCATAGATTCGGAGAAGGACGAGTAAAATGAAGACGTAAATGATCCACTTCTGATTAAAAGAGCAAGAGAAATACCCTGAAAGAACAAACAACGAAACAGACCTTTCCAGTCTACCAGATCCTGAGTTCAAAAAGGAGGTAATAAAAATACTGGAAGGAACTAGAAACTATAAAGAGGAGCCAATTAAAATTAGAAAACACATTTGCTGAGACAAAAGACAAGCTAAAGGCTATAAATAGCAAACTAAATAATGCAGAAGAATGAATAAGTGATCTGGAAGATAAAATAATGGAAATCATCCAATCAGAACAGCAGACAGAAAGACAAACTTTTAAAAAATGAAAGCAATATATGAGACCTATGAGATAATATAAAGTGAGCCAATCTATGCATAATAGAAATCCCAGAAGAAGAAAGAGAAAGGGGGATCAAAAATGTATTTGAAGAAATTATGGCTGAAAAATTCCCAAACCTAAAAAAGGAAACAGATATCCAGGTACAGGAAGCACAGAGGGTCCCAAATAAGATGAACCCAGACAGATTTACAGCAAGACATATTATAGTAAAAATGGCGAAAGTTAAAGATAGGATTCTAAACACAGCAAGAGAAAAATGAAGAGTTAGTTACAAGGGAACCCCCAAAGGCTATCATCTGACATCCTTCCAGAAAAGCTGCAGGCCACAGGGAGTGGCAAGATATAATCAAAGTCCCAAAAGGGAAAAACCTGCAACCTAGGACACTCTACCCAGCAAGATCATCATTTAGTATAGAAGATATAAAAAATGTCTCAGATAAGCAAAAACTAAAGGAATAGAACAATACCAAAGCTATCCTAAAATAAATATTGAAAGGTCCTCTCTAAATAGCAAAGAAGCAAGAATCTATAGGAAAGAGAAAATAACAATTGGAAAGTAAATCACTTAAATAAGCCAGTACATGGATTAAAAAATTTTTTTGAGAAAGTGATGATAATTACAATGAACAGTAAAAGAATAAACATGAAGATGTAAAAGAGGACAACAAAATCATAAAATGCAGGGGAGGGGAGTAAGAAAATGTAGATTTTTTTTTTCTTTAGAATGTGTTTGAGCCTATATGACTACCAGTTTAAAGCAAGTAGATATAGTAATGGGTTAACATACTTGAAAAACAGGGTAACCACAAATCAAACATACTATAGACTCACAAAAACCAAAAAGATGAGAACACAATAATAACACAAAAGAAAATCATCAAAACACAAAAGGAAAAACAAAAAGAAAAAGAAAGGAACAAAGAAGATGTACAAAATCAGCTGGAAAGCAAGGTTTAAAATGGCAGTAAATACATATCTATCAATAATTATCTTAAAGATCAATGTACTAAATGCTCCAATCAAAAGACATATGGTGTCAGGTTGGATAATAACACAAGAGCCTACAATATGCTGCCTACAAGAGACCCACTTTAGGGTGAAGGACACACATAGACTGAAAGTGAGGAGATGGAAAAAGATATTTCATGCAAATAGAAATGACAAGAAAGCAGGGGTAGCAATACTCATATCAGACAAAATAGACTTTAAGACAAAGACCATAAAGAAATATAAAGAAGGACACTATATAATCACAAAAGGATCAATAAAGAAGAGGATATTACACTGATTAACATATATGCACCTAATATAGGAGCACCTAAATACATAAAATACTAACACATAAAGGGAGAAATTGACCAGAATACAAAAATAGTACGAGACTTATAACACTCCATTAACATGAATGGACAGATCTTCCAGACAGAAAATCAATAAGGCAACAGAAATCCTAAATGACACAATAGAACAGTTAGACTTAATTGATATTTTCAGGACATTATCTCATAAACAAAAACAAAAACATGAAAAAGGAAAACAAACAAACAAAAAAACAAAACATACATTCTTTTCAAGTACCCATGGAACAGTCTCTAGGATAGACTACATAATAGGACAAAAAACAAGTTTCAACAAATTTAAGATGAGAGAAATTATTTCAAACATCATTTCTGACCACAACAGCATGAAACTAGAAATCAACCACAGAAAGAGAAATGAGAAAAAAAATTATTACATGGAGATTAAACAACATGCTACTAAAAAACCAAAGGGTCAATGATGAAATCAAAGAGGAAATTAAAAACTACCTTGAGACAAATGACAATGAAAACACAACCGTACAAAATCTAAGGGATGCAGCAAAAGCGGTTCTTAGAGGGAAGTTCACAGTGATACAGGCCATTCTCAAAAAACAAGAAAAATCTCAAACAACCTAACCTACCACCTAAAAGAATTAGAAAAAGAAGAACAAATAAAACCTAAAGTCAGCAGAAGGGAGGAAATAATAAAGATCATGGAGGAAATAAAATAGAGCTTAAACAAGAGGAAAAAAATCAATAAAACCAAGAGCTGGTTCTTTGAAAAGGTAAACAAAATCAACAAATCTCTGGCCAGGCTCACCAAGAAGAAAAGAGAGAGGACCCAAATAAACAAAACAAGAAATGAAAGCGGAGAAATAACAACTGATACCGCAGAAATACAAAAAAATCATGAGAATACTATATACATTTATATTCCAACAAATTGGACAACCTAGAAGAAATGGATAAGTTTCCAGAAACACACAGCTCACCAAAACTGAATCAAGAAGAAAGAGATAATTTGAGTACATTGATCACTAGAAGTGAAATAAAATCTGTAATAAAAAAAAAATTCCCTGAAAACAAAAGTCCAGGACCAGATGGCTTCACTGAGGAATTCTACCAAACATACAAAGAACTTATACTGATCCTTCACAAACTCTTCCAAAAGACTGAAGAGGAAGGAATACTCCCAAAGACATTCTATGAAGCCATCATCACCCTATTACCAAAACCAGACAAAGATGCTACCAAAAAGAAAATTAAAGGCCAATGTCTTTGATGAATATAGATGCAAAAATTCTCAACAAAATATTAGCAAACCGAATTCAACAACATAAAAAAACAGCATATACCACAATCAAGGTGGATTCGCTCCAGGGTCACAAGGATGGTTCAACACATGCAAATCAGTCAATGTGACAAACCACATCAATAAAGACAAAAAATCACATGATCATCTCAATAGATGCAGAAAAAGCATTTGATAATATTTAACATTCATTCATGATAAAAACTCTTACCAAAGTGGGTATAGAGGGAACACATCCCAACATAAAAGCTATTTATGACAAACTTACAGCCAAAATAATAATCAACGGTGAAAAGTTGAAAGCCTTCCTGCTAAAATCTGGAACAAGACAGGAACGCCCACTCTCACCACTTTTATACAACATAGTATTGGAAGTCCTAGCCACAGAAATCAGACAAGAAAAAGAAATAAAAAGTATCCAAATTGGAGGGGAAGAGGTAAAATTGTCACTATATGCAGATGACATGACACTAAATACAGAAAAACCTAAAGACTCCACACAAAAACTACTAGAACTGATAAATGAATTCAGAAAGGTAGCAGAATACAAATTTAACATACGGAAATTTGTTGCATTTCTGTACACTAACAATGAAATATCAAAAATGGAATGTAAAAAAATCCCTTTCAAAATTGCATCAAAATAAAATACTTAGGAATAAACCTGACCAAGAAGGTGAAACACTTATATGCTGAGAACTATAGGACACTGATGAAGAAAACTGAAGATGATTTAAAGAAATGGAAAGACATACCATGCTCTTGGATTGGAAGAATTAACATTGTTAAAATGGCCATACTACCCAAAGCAATCTATAGATTTAATGTGATCCATATCAAATTACCCATGACATTTTTCACAGAACTAGAACAAATAATCCTAAAATTTATATGGAACTATAAAAGACCCATAATTGCAAAAGCAATCCTGAGGAAAAAGAACAAAGCTTCAGATAATACTACAAAGCTACAGTAATCAAAATAGTGTGATATTGACAAAAAAATGGACATATAGATCAATGGAACAGAATAGAGAGCTGAGAAATAAACCCACACACCTATGGTCAATTAAGCTTCAACAAAGGAGCCAAGAATATACAATGAAGAAAAGACAGTCTCTTCTGCAAGTGGTCTTGGGAAAGCTGGACAGCCGCATGTAAATCAATGATTTTAGAACACTTCATACCATACACAAAAATATACTCAAAATGGCTGAAAGATTTAAATATAAGACAGGATACCATAAAACTCCCAGAAGAGAATATAAGCAATACATTCTCTGACATAAATTATAGCAATGTTTTCTTAGGTCAGTCTCTCAAGGCAACAAAAATAAAAGCTAAAATAAACAAATGGGACCTAATCAAACTTATAAGTTTTTGCATAGCAAAGGAAACCATAAACAGACAACCAATGGACTAGGAGAAAACAGTTGCAGATGACGCAACCGATGAGGGCTTAATTTCCAAAATATACTAACAGCTCACATACTCAGTATCAAAAAACCAAAACACCTAATCAAAAATGGTCAGAAGACCCAAATAGACATTTTGCCAAAGACGACACACAGATGGCCAATAGGCCCATGAAAAGATGCTCAACATTGCTGATTATCAGAGAAATACAAATCAAAACTACAATGAGGTATCACCTCACACTGGTCAGAATGGCCATCCTTAAAAAGTCTACAAATAATTAATGTTGGAGAGGGTGTGGAGAAAAGAGAACCCTCTTACACTGTTGGTGGGAATATAAATTGGTGCAGCCACTATGGAAAACAATATGGAGGTTCCTCAAAAAAATAAAAATAGAGTTACCATATCATCCAGCAATCCCACTCCTGGGCATACATATGGAGAAAATTCTAATTAGAAAATATACATGTTCACCTCACACCAGTTAGAAAAGGCATCATCAGAAAATCTACAAACAAAAAACGCTAGAGAGGGTGTGGAGAAAAGGGAACCCTCTTGCACTGTTGGTGTGAATGTAAATTGATACAGCCACTATGGAGAACAGTATGGCGGTTCCTTAAAAAACTAAAAATAGAATTACCATATGACCCAGCAATCCCACTCCTGGGCATATACCCAGAGAAAACCATAATTCAAAAAGACACACGTACCCCAATGTTCATTGCAGCACCATTTACAATAGCCAGGTCATGGAAGCAACCTGAATGTCCATCAACAGAGGAATGGATAAAGAAGATGTGGTACATATATACAATGGAACATTACTCAGCCATAAAAAGGAACAAAACTGGGACACTTGTAGAGACATGGATGGACTGAGAGACTGTCATACAGAGTGAACTAAGTCAGAAAGAGAAAAACAAATATCGTATAGTAACGCATATATGCAGAATCTAGAAAAATGTTAGAGACCAACCAGTTTGCAAGGCAGAAACAGAGACACAGATGTAGAGAATAAACATATGGACATCAAGAGGGGAAAGTGGGGGGTTGGGGTGGGATGAACTGGGAGATTGGGATTGCCATATATACATTGCTAATAAGGAAAAAAATATGAAATTGTACACTTTAAATATATGCAGTTTATTGTATGTCAATTATATCTCAATAAAAGTTCTTAAAAAAAAAGAAAATATACATGCACCCCAATGTTCACAGCAGCAGTATACAATAACCAAGACATGGAAGCAATCTAAATGTCCATCAACAGATGAATGGATAAAGAAGATGTGCATAGATATACAATGGAATCCTACTCAGCCATAAAAAAGAATGAGATAATGCCATTTTCAGCAACATGGATGGACCTAGAAATAATCATACTAAGTGAAATAAGTCAGACAGAGAAAGACAAATACCATATGATATCACTTATATATGGAATCTGAAATATGACACAAATGAACTCATTTACAAAACAGAAACAGACCCAGAGACATAGAAAACAAACTTATAGTTACCAAAGGGGGAAGGGGAGGAGGGATACAATAGGAGTTTGGGATTAGCAGATATACACTACTATATATTAAAATAGATAACAAGATCCTACTATATAGCACAGGGAACTCTCTCTATATATTTAATATCTTGTAATAACCTATAATGGAAAAGAATATGAAAAAAGAATATATATATATAACTGAAGCACTTTGGTGTACACCAGAAACTAACACAACAGTATTTATCAACTATACTTCAACTTTAAAAAAAGTAATAGAAAAAAACCCTTAAGAATTAATGTATTAGTTCACTAGGGTGGCCATAACAAAGTACCATTGATTTGATGGCTTAACAGAAATTAATTTTTTCACAATTCTGAATGCTATACGTCTGAGATCAAGCTGTTGGCAAGGTTTGTTTCTTCAGAGGCTTCTCTCCTCAGCTTGTAGATGACAGTCTTCTCCCTCTGTCTTCACAAGGTCTTCCCTTTGTTCACATCTGTGTCCTAATGGCCTTTTCTTACAAGGACATTAGTCATATTGGATTAAGATTTGTCCTAAGGACATTGTTTTAACTTAATTACCTCTTTAAAGACTGTCTCCAAATACAGTCTGAGGTACTGGGGGTTAAGACTTCAACACAGAATTTGGGGGGATGCAATGCAGCCATAGCAACTAGGAATGAAAGAGGTAACATCACACAGATTCTGAAGATAATAAAAGAAAAATAGGTAATGTTATGGTCGGTCTTATGCCAAAAAAATAGGGAAAGAGACAAAATGGCAGATTCTCTGGAAAATACAACCTACCAAAGGACATTCAAGAAGTAATAGATAACCTGAATATCTTGTCTAATAAAGAATTTGAACTTGGCAGTTAAAAACTCCAGGCCTAGATGGCTTCACTGGTGAAGTCTATCAAATATTTAAAGAAGTAGTAACATTAACCCTACACAAACTCTTACAGACTTTTGAAGAAGGAATATGTTCAAACTCACTGCATGAGATTAGCATTACTCTGATATCAAAACCAAGAAAAGACAAGAAAAAAAGAATTATTACCTAGTATCTCTCAAGAACACAGATATAAAAATTCTAAACAAAATTTTAGATGACAATCAAAAATATATAAAAAAAATAAAACATAAGGAATAAGGCAAGTCTGTTCATTCTTATCTCTTCTATTAAACAGTGTGCTGTTCTGCATTATCCCAGATTGCTAAATGTGTTCTTTCCAAGAAGTCTGATTGAATTACTGTACACATTTACTGTCCTATGTGACAGTTTTGTCATTGTTAGAGATTTCAGTAATTAAAATAGGAAACAGAAGCTTAGATTATTTTCCTTATCAAAACTATGTTCCTTGGAGCCACATTATTCTGATGGTTTTCATGCTCTTGTACACTGGATGTCTTAAGCTGAGTGCAGTTTAGGGGATCCTTTCTAATTACAGGAAGGAACTTTCCTTCAACACTGTGATCTGACCTGTGACAAATCTGTACTATACTATACACTACTTAAATGGCTAACAAGTCAATTGCAAACCAACTGAAGGTACAAATCTTAGTGCTGGTGCTAAAATCTCTTCAGAATAGTCATCATGATCTCAAAGTTTGTTGCAAAATTTGCAAGCATCAAGTGTCAATCAAAACTGAAAATGAAACTAATGAATGTTGAATTCTCATGCTTTAGGTGCACTTTCTTTTTAGAGTTTTTGGTTCTCTGCTATTTTTACTGTACTGTTTCATTTAAATTACCTACATGCTAACTTCATTTGTGTGATTGAAATAAAATTGCAGTATATAAAAACAAACAAATAAACAAACAAAAACAAAATAAAAAACCCCCCACAGTGTACTGGAGGTTCTAGTCAATGCAAATAGGTGAGATTAAAACAAATTAAAGACACCCAGGTTGCAAATAAATAAGAAAAATATCTTTATTCACAGACAGCATAATCTTCTATATAGAAAATCTGATGGAACTGACAAAAATCTACTATAATTAATAACTGAGTTTAGCAAAGTCACAGGATACAAGATCAATATACAAAAGTCTACTGAATATTTATTTGATAGCCACAATCAGAAATTAAACTTGAAAAACTATCATTACAACAGCATCAAAAATATGAAGTGGTTAGGGATGAATCTGACAACAACATATGTACAATGAAAGCTACAAACTTTGATAAGAGAAATTAAAGAAGGCCTAAATTAAATGAAGCGATATACAATGTCCAGGGGTCAGAAGATCCTTATTGTTAAGACGTCAGTTCCCTGCAAAGTGATCTATAGAGTCAACATAATCCCAACCAAAATCCCTGGAGGTATTTTTATACAAATTAACAAAATGATCCTATAATCCACATGAAAACGCAAAGGATGTAGAATAGCCAAAACAACTTCAAAAAAGGACTAACAGTACCTGATATCAAGACTTAGAAAGCTACAGTTATCAGGGACCTAAGGCCCTAAGTCAAATAGCCAAGAAGAACCTAAAACCAGGCAATAGCCATGTGAGTGAGCTTGGAAATAGATCTTCTATGGCCTGACAAAACCACGTGAATGAGCTTGAAAGTAGATGAGACCTGAGAGAAGCTTTGAGATGACTGCAGCTCAGACCAACACCTGTCTGTGTCTTGTGAGAGACGCTAAGCCAGAAGATCCAATTAAGCCATGCCTAGATTCCTGACTCATGGAAACTGTGAGATAATAAATGTTTGTTGTTTTAGGCCTCTGACTTCTGGAGTAATTTGTTATGCACCAATAGATAATTAGTATATGCAGCTATCCTATCATCTAATGAAGATCAGCATCAACTCTCAGTAATTCCCAGCCAAGCAATTTGGTTTTACAATAGGTCCAGAGATCTGGGTTGGGATGTAAGTTGATTAGAGATAATTCTAGAGCCATATAATCATAGAACATTAGAGACAGATGGGACCTTAAAGGATACTGAAACCAGCCTTTTAAACTGACAGATAAGGGCTTCCATGGTGGTGCAGTCATTAAGAATCCACCTGCCAATGCAGGAGACATGGGTTCGATCCTTGGTCTGGGAAGATCCCACATGCTGCAGAGCAACTAAACCCGTATGCCACAACTACTAAGCCTGCTCTCTAGAGCCCACATGCTACAACTACTGAGCCCACATGCCACAACTACTGAAGCCTGCATGCCTAGAGCCCGAGATGTGCAACAAGAGAAGCCACCACAATGAGAAGCCTGCGCACCACAACTAAGAGTAGTCCCCCGCTCACAGCAACCAGAGAAAGCCCACGCACAGCAACAAAGACCCAATGCAGCCAAAAATAAAATAAATAATTTATTTAAAAATAAATAAATAAATAAATAAACTGACAGATGAAAAACAGAGGTAAATTGGTTTGCCCAAAATGACCAAGATAGTAAATGGACATTGGAGGACCTGAGCATAACCCAGGTCTTCTGATGCTGGGAGAAGGATAGCATCATGCCTTGTATATTATTTTGTGAGGTTTATTTTGAAAATTATTGGTGGGGAGTTCCTATAGCTTGAGAAAAGCATGTTAAACAATTATTAATTATTAATAATAAAGCAATAAAAGTGCATATGATATTTTACACTGAGATACTCACTATTAATTGTGTTAATGATAAACAGGTATGGTCTAATATATCTAAAAATTAATTTTTACATGACTTTATTCTGAATTTTATTTTTACATTTTAATGAATATGTGTGGTTAAGTAAAGCTTAACATTGCATTAAAAAGAATACGGGGTCAGAGCCTTCCTGTCTCTTCCTATTATACTCTACTTTGCATGTATTTTAGGTTTCTCATTAATAATGCTTATTACTGTCAACAAAAAACTAGCTTAAACTTACCGAAAACAACAAAAAAGGCAAAAAAAATAGAAGATAAACTGTGATCTGAATTATGGAGATAAAGCTTTTGAGAGGCTCTGTATAAACTACACATCATGCCATGGATTAAACTTAAAAGGTTCCCTGAAACTTTGTAAGATTGTTCAGTAGCTAGTACTATATTATCTCCCACATCTGAACCTTGAGTGTCCTTTATGTTTGGAACCAATTGCTTTGGTGTGCTGTTCCATGTCTTTCTTTTTAAAGTGGACAATTTTCAGCAAGTCAGCAAAGTCCCCAAAATGTCTCTTCCTTATGTAGTTTCAATTTAAAATGCATTCACTCACCAAACATTGATTGAGCTTGCACTTATTTTATGTTGTGTTGAACCAGGCCCTAAGAATACAATGATGAACAAGGTAAAGATTCTACACTCAAGAATCTTCAAGCCCAGGGAGAGGAGGCAGATCAGTAAACAGGGAATACTCTACAGTGTATTGTGTTATGCTTGGGTGAGGCATAAAGTGAGATGAAAAACAAAAAAAGGAACATCCCACCAAGCACTAGTGGGTGAGGGGTGGGGTCAGAAAAGACTTCCAAAGGAATCCAAGTCTACTCTAATACTTGAAGGGTAAGTAGGAAGTAGCCTGGTCATTATGAGGTAGGCAATACAATATAATATTAAGAGTAAAGACTCTGGAGACAGATAATTTGCGTTCAAATCTTGGCTATAGCTGCTGTTTGTATTTAGGGAGTTATTTACTCTCTCTGTGGTTAATTTGGAGGAATCAAGAGGGAATTTACACAAGCTATCACCACTATATCTTCTGATCGACCTGCATCTATGACTATATACTCTACTTTTCTATTATTCCCGGCGAACTTTCCATGCTCTTGTCAAAGGCCAATTCTTCCACAAGTGTACTAGATCCTGTCCCCTCTTGCTCTCTCAAGGTCTTTCTCCTGCATTATTAATGCTTCCTTTTCAACTGGAACTTTCTCACCACTATTACAAAATTTGGTTACTTCTACTGTCTTTAAAACAAAACACAATAAAATTCCTCTCTTGACCCCACTTTCCCATTCAGGTACTGCCTCAACACTCCACCTTCTTTTACAGATAAACTTCTCATAAGCATTATCTATACTTATTCTCTCCAAATTCACTCTTGCTATTCTTTTTTCTATCAGGCTTTTGTTCCTAACACTCTATGGAGCTATTTTTGTCAGGATTCGTCACTTTTTGTTCTTAAAGCAAAGAATCAATCTTAGTCCTCATCTGACATGGTTGATCACTTTTTTCTCTTTGACACTTTTTCTTTTTTCTCCTACTTTTCTGGCTGCTCCTTTCTTGTCTTCATTGTCTCTAAACGTTGGAATAGTCTAGGGATCAATCTGTGAACTTCTCATTTTCTTTTTTTAATTCTTTTATTTTTTATTGGAGTATAGTTGATTTACAATGTTGTGTTAGTTTCAGGTGTACAACAAAGTGAATCAGTTATACATATACACATATCCATTCTTTTTTAGATTCTTTTCCTATATACAGAATATTGAGTAGAGTTCCCTATGCTATACGGTAGGTCCTTATTAGTTATCTATTTTATATATAGTAGTGGGTGGATGTTAATCCCAAACTCGTAATTTATCCCTTCCCCCTCCCCTTTTGCCTTTGGTAACCATAAGTTTGTTTTCTACTTCTGTGACACTACTTCTGTTTCATAAATAAGTTGATTTGTACCATTTTTTTAGATTCCGCATATGTGATATCACATGGTATTTGTCTTTCTCTGTCTGACTTACTTCACTCAGTATGATAATCAGTAGGCCCATCCCTGTTGCTGCAAATGACATTATTTTATTCTTTTTTTATGGCGGAGTAATATTTCACTGTATATATGTACCACATCTTCTTTATCCATTCATCTTTTGATGGACACTTAGGATGCTTCCATGTCTTGGCTACTGTAAAGAGTGCTGCAATGAACACTGGGGTACATGTATATTTTTGAATTATGGTTTTCTCCAGATATATGCCCAAGAGTGGGACCACTGGATCATGTGGTATGAACTTCTCTTTTTCTATTCACACATTCCCTGATCTCATCCTGTCTTCTCACTTTTCAATACCATTTATTTGCTGTCAACTACCAACTCACATTTTATCTCCAGCCTAAATTTTTCAACTAAATTTTTGGCTTATATATAACTTAATATCTCTATTTGGATATCTAATAGTTACCTCAAACTTCATTTTCAAAAGTGATCTCATTTTCCCCCCAAATTTGCTTCTTCTAGTCTTACCCCTCTCGGTCAATAGCAACTGCACTTTTCCAGGTGAGGCCCAAAAGTTTAAGAGTCATCACTGACTGCTCTCTTTCTCTCATATTCCACAACCAATCTGTCAGCAAATCTCACTGGCTTCACTTTTTACAAGAGATCCAGAATTCAATTACTTCTTTCCACTCCCACTGTTACTCTGGTCCAAGCCACAATTAGCCTTGCCTGAATTATTACAAGAGCATACTGTCTCTGTTTTGTTTATGCCCCTCTCAGTCTCTTTGCAATGCAGCAGCCAGAGTGATTCTGTTAAATATAATTCAGAGCATACGACTACTCTTGTCAAAACCTTCCAATGGCTTCCAATCTCAGAGTAAAAGCTGGAGTCCTTACAATGGCCTATAAGGCCTACAAGATCAGGCATCCTGTTACTTTTCTAACCTCATCTGTTACTTTCCCTCTGGCTCTACTCCAGTCACATTGGCTTCAGTGCTGTTCTTTTAAAAACCTGTGCGTGCTTCTACCTCAGGGCTTTTGAACCGACACTCCAGGAATGTTCCTCTGCTACTTATCTTCATGACCAGCTCCTTCTTCTGCCTTTATTCAAAAGTCATCTTCTTAACAAGGCCATTGCTTTATACTGTTTAAAACTGCAAAACCCTCCCCAACACTCCCTATTCCCTTTACCTGCTTTATTTTTTGTGGCTATTAACATACTATATAGTTATTTATCTGATTTATTATCTTTCTTCCACCCACTCTCCCACTCCAGAATGTAAACGCCATGAATTCAGAGGTCCTCAATAGATATTTACTAAATAAATGAATGAAAGGGTGAACTGTTTAATACATATTGTAGCAGGAAATGCAGCTTGTGGGTACCTGCACTCTGCTGCTAATAATTGACAATATAATATTTATCCGGATCTGAAAATACTTTAGATTCATTTGGGGTTGACACTATTTACCTTAAGTTTTTTCTCTTTCCTTTCCTATATACAGTATTTTGTATATTTATTTACATTTTACTGTACTTTTTCATGGTATGGAGTTCTTATTTTTTACATTCAATTGATATACAACAGTATGAAAATAATTTTTGTTTCAGTGTTTGGTTGATACATTTGTTTTAAGGGTATGCCCCACGGGACAGTTATGCTGAATTACTAGATAAGGACAGAGCCATAAAAAGCATTAGAACTTCATTCTAATTCTCTGAAAGTCTCAAGTGCTGAAAAATAAGTCATTACATATTTGTTTATTTATAACTTATTTCTATAACCATTTTAATTCTATACTATTATTGGAAAAAATGATAAAATAGGTTCATTATAAGGAGGTGCAAGCATTATTTGAGAATTACAAACATAGCTTATTACACTGGAAAGTCTGTTAAAATAAGAAAGCTCAATTACTCCTGGAATTTGCCAGTTTGTATTCTGTATTTCTTCAAAAAAGTCTCTGGTATCTACCCATTTTAGTGTTTTTTTCTCATAGCTCTACTATTTTCACAGCTAATAAAGAAAAATGGAAAAGCTATTTCGAGGGAAATATTTACAATCACATGCTGACATCAAAATAACTCAATGCCTATAGCTACCACATGTAAGGTATCATGCTAAACCCACCAGGAAGCAAAGCATCTGCTGCTTACAGTGTGTAGTTGTATTACCCAGGCAATTTATCTCATCTTTCTAGAACTTAGATACCCTATCTATTAAATGGGTATAACTACAGTGTCTGCCTCATAGGATTACTGTGATAATTAAAACAATATAATGATTGTAAAGCAATGGCATAATACCAGGTATAAAGGTAAACGCTTGACAAATGTTAAGTGATACGTAAGATAGGTATTGGTATTTTAGTTAAGGTTCTTTTAGTTGCAAATAACAAGGGTTAGCTCAAGCTAGATTTCAAGTATTCAATATATACTTTCTGAGCACTTACTATGTGCCTTCGTGTGCCAGGCACTAGGCTAAGAACTGATAAGGAAAAGGGGGAAATTTATAACACAGATGTGGGATGGCACTTAGAACCTGAAGGCAGACTTGCAGCTGAATTTCATTCAAAAAGAAATGCAAGGAGGGAATAAGGAGATATGTGTATAAATACAGATGATTGACCTTGATGTACCTCAAAAACTGGTACAAGAGTGTAAAGCAATTATATTCCAATATAAAAAAATAAAAATTAAAAAAAATAAATAAAAAAGAAATGGAACTGGGAACTGGAAAGTTGCTGAAATCCTAGGAAATATTCTCTGTCTTGCTACACAGAGTTGACTTTTGAACAGCACAGGGATTAGGGGCACTGACCACCTTGTAGTCAAAAATCCACTTCTAACTTTACAGTAGGACTTCCATATCTGCAGTTCCACATCCACAGATGCAACCAACCATGGATTGTGTAATAATGTAGTACGAACTTACTGAAAAAAATCTGTGTATAAGAGGACCTGCTTCAAACCTATGTTGTACAAAATAAAAAAAATCAAAAACAAAAACAAACACCTGTGTTTGTTCAAGGGTAATTGTACTTCTCTTTGCAGACTGGTTTCCATTTTCTTCTTAGTAAATAAAGAAGTTTTTTTCTGCAAAAAAGTTTAGATAGTGCATTGAAGATAGCCACCCAGGTGCTATCAAGTTCATATGTTACTATTCCAGGCATATGCAAAGACTGCTACTATTTTCTCTCTCTGATTTTTTTATCTTAATTCCAAAGTCCTGACAGGGATCAAGTGTCCATCCTTGTCTATACAGGGGGGCAGCTAATGGGGTTATTATAAATTGAACAAATATTCCAAATGGCATCTACAGCAAGTATTATCCACAATTTATAAAAGAGTAAACTAAGACTGAGAAGTATGGATTATTTTCCCACATTCATGTGGATAAAGAGTGCCAGAAACAGAATTCAAATCCTGAGGTTGTGCAAGTGCAGGGCCAACACATCAAAGTGAGTGCCTTCTTCAATTCTGCATCTAAGAAGCTTTGCTCACCTCACCCTAGTCTCAGCTCTGCTAATGCTTCATAGTTCTTTTCACTATGCATGTGTTCCTTTACTAAAATGTGGCACCTTCACAACTTTCAAAGAAATGCAAAGTTGAAAACGTTTCATGGATTCAGATTGTACAAGTTTTTGCAAAGAGGATAAACATGAAATTATGTATGTTCTTATTGATTTTGTATATAAACAATTTGCCTTTCAGAAGATACTACTAAAAGCAGAAACTTACCTTCCCATTCTGTTGGGATATCCCCTACTTCATAGTCTATTTCTCTTTTATTTGCTGCTTCTACAATTCTTTTCTCTCGAATAGTTTGTCCTGAAAGACAAAAGTGATTACTACATTTTTAAATGAACCCATGACAGCAGTTACTACAAGAAATATTTTCTCTTTAGATATTGCACACCTCCTCCTATGATAAGAGAATTGACAGAAAAAAAGAATAGATTCCATTTAGAATTAGGTATATTAGAAAAAGCAGTTTCTAAACTACTTTAGAAATTTTAAATTTCCTACCATAGTATGCAAAATTAATTTTGGTAGAACAAGTCTAGATTCTGTGTACAGAAAAAGAGAAACCAATTCATTGGTAGACCAATAAAAAACATTTTAATAAACAACAGAGTGTTTAACTCCTTCAAACTCTGCAAGTATATACTTTAGAGGTACCAGTAGCTGCTACTGCCTGAGGGAATCAACATTCATGGCCCCACTATGGAAAATAATATGGAGGTTCCTTAAAAAACTAAAAAGAGTTATCATATGATCCAGCAATCCCACTCTTGGGCATATATCCAGAAAAGATGAAAACTCTAATTTGAAAAGATACATGTATCCCAATGTTCACAGCAACACTATTTACAATAGCCAAGACACGGAAGCAACCTAAGCATCCATCAACAGATGAATGGTTAAAGGAGATGTGGTATATATACACCATAGAATACTACTTGGCCATAAAAAAGAATGAAATATTGTTATTTGCAGCAACATGGATGGACCTAGAGATTATCATACTCAGTGAAATTAGAGAAAGACAAATATTATATATCACTTATATGTAGAATCTAAAAAATAATACATATTATCTTATTTTCAAGACACAAAGACTCACAGACATAGAAAACAAACTTACGGTTACCAAAAGGGAAAGGGAGAAAAAGGAGGGATTAATTAGGAGTATTGGATTAATAGGTACAAACTACTGCACATAAAATAGAGATAAGCAACAATGATTTACTTTATAGCACAGGGAACTATATTCAATATCTTATGATAACCTATAACAGAAAACAATCTGAAAAGTGTATGTATATATACACTTTGTTGTACACCTGAAACTAACATGATATTGTAAAACAACTATATGTCAATCAAATAAAAAACAGTCTTCATTATATACTTTCAAAGCAGCTTTGTCAAAATGGTGGTTTCAAAATATATTTCTTTGTCATTGAAACTTTGATCCTGAGCAAACCAGGTAAGTTTCCACTTCCCAGCAGTTAACAAGTGTGCCTGCCTACTCCAGGGAATGCAAGCTAAGACAGAGAAGACGTTGGTAAGTAATGAGAGGAGGAGTATGGCTTAACGAAGATCAGGCCAGTCAGGGAGAGAAATCTGGGCCTTACAAAATACCACTTTCTCTTCCCACTCCTGGGCCAACCTTAACACTATACCAAATAGAGTGGGTGAAATTCAAGAAACTGGGTCAAATTCAAGAAGTTGATTTTGTTGCCTGCAAATCTCTCTCCTACACTACCTGAAATTTAAAAATTCCTTCAGGACTTCCCTGGCAGTCCAGTGGTTAAGACTCTGCGTTCCCAATGCAGGGGGCACAGGTTCCATCCCTGGTTGGGGAACTAAGATCCATCATGCTGCAAGGTGTGGCCAAAAAAATAAAATAAAATAAATAATCCTTTAATTGCAGACAAAGAAGCTTCTTGGAGTGACTGTGCAGGAGAAAGGGAGCCACAAAAGGGTAGCCTAAGAATACCGAGTGGCTAGTTTTATTTTCTCTGCCTTAGTAATACTTAGTGAAAGGCTAGGATTTCATAGACAAGCCATTAATGGCTAATAACTTTGAGATGAGGTCAGAGAATCTCTGCATTTTACTATGGATTCATTTAATCAGGCTGATTTAATCCTAATACAGAGGTTCTCCAAGTTTTATAAAGAGGAGTTACCTTTTGCTTATCTTATCCAATAAATATACAGTAGGACAAGGGATTAGTAGTAAAGTCCCCAGGTTGTAGGGACAAGAATTAGTGTAAAAGGAGCCTATAACAATGACAGCTGCATTACTCTCATAGCAGAGGCTCAACATATATACATATTTCTTTTACTAAAATGCTATTTATATCCACATATATAAACATATCATAATAACAAGAGTTACCATAAGTTTAGCATAGACTAAATTTACTAAAGTATGTTTACATGACAATTTTCAAAATGTTTGAAAGAGTCAAAATATCTGTGTCTTCATATAGTCCTTATCTAAATACCAGGATGTAAGTATATCTTTTTAGCAATAACAAGTACAGAAAAGAAAATCATTGTCTAAAATACAAAACGCTAACAGATGGGCTTCTGAAAGTACGTGTGTGTTCTATAAGCTTTTAAGTGTACATGAATAAAATTTAGCACACAGGGAGAGAACAGAGAGGTCTACCATTTCCAGCACCACGACTAAATGCATATATATTATAAATAAGTATATCTATATCTCTGTGACATAAAAATTAACTTTTTATTCCTACCCTCAAGCTTATAAACTTCATTTAAGGTATCCTAAGAGTTTTAAAAATCAAAAGCCACACCTATTTGTGTGTATATGGAAAGGCAAGAATAATTCACAAGTTAGTCGCTGATAATTGCTGAAAAAAAAGATGACATCAAAGGTTTATGAAATGCATGTACACATCTTTAACAATAGAAAATAAGGCCATTAATCTATTGAATAAACGCTTGGTAATCAGATATGGGCTTTCCCCCCCAAGTAAATTGTTTTAAGACTGCTCCATTCTTTGGAATAAATGCTACTTGTATAATTTTTAAGAATTGGGAATAAAACTTATGCCTCCTACTGAGTAAGAAATTATGCACAAATTGTACACTTACTCATTCTAATATGCTTTCATACAAGAGTTGTAAAGACAGTCCTATTTATCATAGCAAAAAAAATTTCCATCTAGTAAATGGAGCAAATTTTAAGTACTTACTCAAGTGTCAAAATTTTAGGGTCTAATTTACATTTAAAAATTAACAATAACAAAAATACTTAATCTAATATATGTATAGGTTTAATAAGTCCTAATACAACAATAAACAATTGACAGTGGTGTACTCAATGAGTATTAAGTAAAACAATATGGTTATTTTACTTAATATTAAACAATATTAGATTTAATTAAAACAGTCAGAATAAAAGTTTGAATTCAGGTGGATCATAATGGCCAATGGTATATGGATTTAGAGACTGTGTAAGTAACAGTACTATTTCCCAAACTTGAAAAAAATTTAAAGCTACCTGCCATTGAACTAATTGCCCTATGAGGACAGCAGATTTCCTATTCCTTTATTTAAAAAAATATGGAATCCATTTAGTTAAAAGAAGAAAAAAAGGCAAGATTCCCAGGTATTGGGCAGATGATGGGTTTAGGTAAAAAACAGATTTCATTTGTTCTACTGGGTTTCTGGGATACAGTATAAGAACCCTGGACACAGACAAGGGAAAGAGGAGCTGGAACAGAGAGTCCTAAACTTCAGTCATTCAAGTGCCAGTTTTGCAATTTTGGTCATACTTTGTAGTATTACATCCCTAATATCTTTCTTTAATTTGGCTTGCTTTTTTCTGCAATATTCACTTCTACCTTACCCCCCCAAAAACCCATAAAATCACTGACTTAACATACCAGTTGTATTCTGTGTTCAAACATACATAAAATAGATACATATCTTAAAAATGTAACAGGTTGTCTTTGTACCCCTGGAAGTCATCTTGTAGACTGCGTTTCAAAAACCACACTGGTCTCCTGAGACAGGCCCAGCAGCATGTATAGTGATACAGGGCAGAGGAACCAACATTACAGTAAGAAATTCCTGTGGATGGGAAATGGCTGATGAACATCAAAGTCTTGCTTGGATTGTGTCTACCCTTCATTTCATAAAATCCTATGTTATCTACAATGTTATGTTAGGTTTGAAAGAAGAGGGCAGAGAACTTCGAAGTAGGAAAGGAGTGGTACCTGTCTGAGTATACACTTCTGAATAAGTTTGAAAGCATGCTAATGTTCTGTATATTCAAAAAATTAAATCAACATGGATGTGAAAGGGGTCAAAAAAGGAAATGAAAGCAAACTGAAACAAATAAACCCAACTTTATTTCAGACTAATAACATATCACACTGAATGGGGAAAGAAAAGAAAGAACTATACCAGGTAACTTATGAACCTGGTATTTGCCTATATACCCTAAGTCTCAGGCAGGAAAAGAACTGCAAACACACCCTGAACTGTCTATAGTATGTTTGTTTTCTGCATTGGTATGGGCGAGGCAATTCTGAAACTACTCTAGATATATGATTTAGCAAGTGAGTAAATGTGTTAATGTTATTGGAAGCCAGGGTTCTCATTGTGGAAGGACATATAGATATGTAATGGGGAAAGGCAAAAAAGAACAGGAGTCAGACTGAAACTGGAGATATCAGTTACTTAAGATAGATATGTATTTGTACACAAATATATGTATTTCCATGTATACATGTATATATTTTCCTGGTTCTATTTGCAGAAGGAGCCTAGAAGCAAAGACCCTGATAGCAATAAGGACTCCTAGAGCCCAAATCTTGGTCTCCATGTCATTATCCAACAAAAGAAACCAGGATTCCTCAGAAATAGGGCTGATTCCAGGTCTAGGGCAGAGTGGGTTCAAGATGAGCCTGGAGCATCTTGCTACACCAGAAAACAAGAGTTCTCTAAGTAATAATGATGATGATGTTGATGGTGACAGGGGCCTGTCACAAGGACTTAAGGGCCAGCTTAAAGGTGCTGACACTGGCTAAATCTGGGATAACCTGGGCACCAAAATAACACAGGAATTATAGATCAGCAATTGTTAAAGTGTGATAGGGAGCTCCGCGGGGTACTTATGACTCTTCTAAGGTGTCTGTGAGGCCAAACCTATTTTAATAATATTAAGATGTTATTTGCCCATTTCACTTTGATTTTTTCACGAATGTACAGTTGACTTTTCCGGAGGCTACATGATATGTGATATAGTAACATACTGAATGAGGAAACAGGTATGAAAAACCCAGCTGTCTTTTATTATGCCACACATTAGGGGGATTTGTTAAAACAAAGCAATGCTACCCTTTTCTCTAAATGTTTCTGTTTTGGAAAGTATAGTTATTTCTGATCAAAAATATATTCTTTTGGTAAGCTTGTAATGGATTTATTAGAGTTATTTTAAATGAATTAATAAACACTTTTAAAATTCTGTTTTAGTTTCAATATGATAAATATTAACACATATCTCATAAACAAAGCTTTTTCAATCATTGTGAAGAGTTTAAAAGTATCCCAAGACCAAAATGCTTAAGAACTATATACTACCGGGCAAAAAAAGAAACCCATAAAGCCAAACCACTAAAGATATAGATAAATAGATGGACAAATAAATAAGTTGAGATAAAAGAGCTCTTGCTTACCACAGTGCTGGAGAGTAAATGTGCAGCAAGTGCCAGAGCTGGAAAATCATCATTTTGTAACCATCTTGATAAAGAATGGTCCTGGCAAGAATCATTAATGGGAGGGGATTCTGTCTTTTGTTTCTATTTGGAAATAATTTTCCTTTCCTCTAGCTACAGGGTGTTCTTACACATTTGAAAGCTGACTAAGACTTAGATGTTAAAAGGATGGTTGGGTCAGAAATTTATAAAATTTCTAATTTGGTACCTCAAATACTGCCTTCCTAGGGTCTTAGTGACCCTACTGATAAGTAAGACCCTTGACAGGTACCAGTCTGAGGCAGGTGACACCAATGGTCCAGAAGAATGAAACAGCAGACATCTCTCCTTCCCTGGGCTACTGTTCCTTCCTTAAATCCATCCACACAGGCCATGGAAAATATTTAAGCAGCCTTTAATCTTTAAATTTTTAAGCATCAGAACTCACAAGGTATCTATCATAGTGGAAAAGGAATTTTCTTCCATCAGTACCAAATCAAAGGTGGAGGCCTATATTGGTTATAACCCACTAGCACATGTGATCTTGGTGAGGGTTTTCAACCAGCTGTCTACTTCCAGCCTAATATTTCCCACTGGTGGGGCACTGCGAGGAGAGATGAATGGAATTCAGGGGTGACTTTGGGATGGAAAAAGAGATTGGGCTGAGTAAAGTGACACATCTCTGAGATAGCTTTCCCCCTGAAAACAAGCAATATTCAGGCCTTTGATGCCTGACAGGAGTCCCTGGCTTGGAGGAATGGTAATGAAGTAGGTAGGATGGCCAAGGTAAGACCCTTTCTGTCTGACTGATGTCTGGCACTTTACCCCAGTGGCAGAGACCACTGCAAACCAGGTGATAATTCTAAATCAGTTTGTGTGGTGATATATAAAAGACTGAATTTTGCATACAAAAGGAAGTTTAGAAGTGTCAATGCATAATATATGAAAGTGAGGGTTACTGAAAGCCAAGAACCATACTACATATACTAGATTTGGGGACTTTAAACCCTTGTTATTCTGAACCATCGCAAATTCAAAAACAAAAAACAAAAAACAAGTAAGAGTACTAAAATAAGAATCCTTACATTGAAAGTCATTTTCCCATATGACTTAGAACATAATTCGACTGAAGTTACTCAGATGTAGCAATTTTTTACTAAGAACCTGCTATGTACTAGACAATGTTTAGGTGCCTTTCATATATTACCTCTTATCTTTAAAACAATCTTTTAGAGATGAGAGAAAAGAGCCATAGGGTGATTAGATTATCCAAATATACATAGCTAATTAAAGTAGTACAGCCAGTATTTGCACCTAAGCATTTTTATGACTCCCAACAGTAAGTATTTTCCATTTAAGATTTTAAAATTAGCATTTACAAAGTTTGCACATGGTATCATTACAGATATCCAATTAAAAACTAATGTTTTATTCCTATCATAGGCTATTATTTTCCCATAGTGATCAAATGAGGCATTCCTGCTTGAAAATGTGATGATTCTATAATTTGACATATTCTACATATATTTATGTGAGCATGGAAGACTATCTCAGCAGGTCTCAGCAGGTAATACTTTTTTTAAAAGCAATTAAAGAGGTTTTCCAGATAAGCTTTCTGAATTTTTAAGACTGCCAACTAGTTCAATGGATTACCTAAAATCTTATTAGCCTCCCCATTCTTACGGGTTTCCTGTAAGGAATCTCAGCTTCTTCTATCTTAGAAGATACAAAATTATATAAAAATGCTTGGCTATTCTAAAAATGCCTTATATAATATGGTTTAACTTTTCAGGACCCAAAAGCTGAAAGATCTTAAACTATACCCAGAAAAACAGCAAGAAAATCCTAAGGAACCTATTTTTGTATTAACATAAACATTTTGTGGCAAGTTTATAGCACACCAATATTCTTTTGTTTAAATCTGACTTCATTAATTTTTCAAAAGCCATAAATAAAATTTGTAAAATTTAGGTCTGAAAGTACATAGGAAGAATATCACAATTAAAAAAAAAAAGATGAACCTATTGCAAATTTGTGTCTGTGCTCTCCACATGGACAATAAACTCTTATTTACTGTTTTTTTTTTTACCGTTCCAAAGCAATATTATAAGCAAACAAAAATTTAAGGTTCCCAAAATGTTATTCAACCAACAAATATATATTAAAGAGTCTATCACAATAATCTAGAAAGATTCATAGTTAAAAATTAAATAGGTTTTCTGATTTTTGATTCTAGCCCCAAATCAAGTATGTAAGTCTTAGAAATGTCTAATATTTTACTTCATTTACTTCTTTTCCATTACTGTGGAAATCAAACATTGAAAATTGTTGTTTTTAAAAATAAAAATACTTGAATGCTACGTAAAAAATCATCTATTTTCCAAACTGTAAGGAATTTTTGATCCTCAGAAAAAGTGCAGCTGTAATTACTCTTGCTCCTTACCGCCTAATCATTAAACAGAAAAATTCATGATGGATTCATACTATTTAGTCCACGTAATAATGTGTTCACTTTGAAGAGCTGAAAGAGAAGCAGCCATTTCAGGTTTTGATTGATGTGCAGGAAATCAGTATCTTGAAAGTACTTTATTCATCTAATACATTCTACAGTTCTTTGTAAAGCTAAATTATCTTCAATGTATAAAGTATATTTATATTGAGAATTTGAGCATTTAAGGAAATAACACAAAAAACTAACATTAGGTGATTCTGCTATAACTACATTGGAATCATGACAAATGAGTTAAATGTCTTAAATACACATAAAAAAAGAGAAAGAAAATAAAGGGGCGGTGTATAAAATTTTTGTAGCCAAATTAAATAGGCTTTAAGCTATATCACATGGAAATTCCAGGTTTTAAAAGGACTACCTTACAATGAGGAAATTTATGACCGACTAAAAAACAATTTTTGATTTTATAGTGAAAAGTTCTTAACTAAAGCAAGCAAATTCCAATCCAGTACACCCTTAATATAAAAAGGAATAGTATTTTCTCCTCTTAAAATTAGCAAGCACTCACAGTGTGGTATAAATCAATATAATCAAGTATTTGATTTCCACTTCGAGAATCCAACTTGAACACTTGGGGCTGTCAACAGAGAAGTAAAGAGAGAAACTGAAGGAATTAATTTTTAAAAAGTGGCAAATATTATTAGAATTTAGAGAATTATAAAATTATGCCACTTGTAAAGCTTGGGCCTAGCCCAAACTTTATTTTCACATTTGAAATGTAGACGATATGGCTGATTATTTGATTGATTTCTAGATCCAAACAGTTTCACACAAATCAAATAGTACTTGGTCATCTATCAAAGATCATAAAAGCATCAAAGACTGCACTGTTAGCTCCCATTGCTAATTCATAGAATATATGACAGTTTTAAATATGGATAATTTGGTGAAAATAGAGTCTATTTTGTGATGCATTAGTCTTAATTTTAAAATATACATATTTATTTATTAGCCCATGAAATTACTAATGCCCTTCATTAACCTATTTAATTTGGTTACCATCAGGCACTACTTATTAATGAACAGAAATCTATTCTAATATAGATAGAGACCACATAATCACCTAATGAAACATGACATTCATCAGCTTAACAGGACCTATATTAGTATTTGTGAACCAGATTCCTGAGTGTAAAAATCTGGCTCAGTTGGTAAGAGACTGAAGTGTCAATAATTTTCAAACTCTTGTCTTTAAAAATACCTTTTTTAATAGAGGTTGAATTTATGAAACTGTTCAAAGCAGAGTTTCTCTGGCTGAGGCAGGCAGGCGTCCAAAGTACAACTTACCTTTTCTTGTCCTCCCCGTCCCTGGAGGCAACCTCCTCACACTGCTGGAGCTCTAAGGAGCGCTGTAAAAAATCATTGATTCAGACCAAGTACTGTGCTTCTGAAAGTGCGAAATCCATCCATGAACATATACTGGTTCTCTAAACAAAATCAAGATCTTGTGAATAGCAGCAAGACCATCATATTGTTTCCCTCCCTACCCTACCTTTCACAGTTAATCGTGCGATCTGTCACAAATTCTTGAGTAATCAGGTGTAAGACAATGAAGGATTTTTCCTGCAGGTCCATACCCCAAGGTGATATAGGCCTACTTCAGTTGTGGAGCTATGATTTAAAGCTGGAACCTGACTTAAGGCTTGCTTCCAGTGTTTAGACAGGGTAAGTTCAGTAAGAAATCATTCTCTCACTTTAGAGTAAGAAGTCCTTAGGAAGAGACAAAGAAGTCTGAAAACTGCTCTTCAATTCACAGGTCCTCAAGGAAGCATGCCTCCACTAGAGAGTCATTCTCAATAGCTCCTTTAGGCCTTCAGACCTGTAGGCCCCTGTGAAGGGCAAGAGACTGCGGTAGTCTGAAGCCAATCACAAGCAGTGAAAGGAAAGACAGGAAAGAAAATGGCGTGAGTAACTTATATATAGTACCCCATTATTTTAGTCATTAGTTTAAACTTTCTCTATGACAAAACTGTACCTTGGCTAATAATAACTTATAAAATTAGATGACATAAATTTTACCTCCATTCTCTACTCCACATTCACTGGTAGAAAGACATGCTAATAAATTGTGATTTTACCAAAAGGAAGGCTGTAGGAACATGAAAGGGTAAGATTGGTCTCATTTTGCTTGTCAAGGTTGCAATAAAGACCATTCATTCTGCTGTTTTCACTTACTTATTCCTTATTTTCCATTGATATTCAAAAAGATAAAGAAAAACTACAGTCACAAATAGTGAAGATCTGCAAAATGGTAATATTACTTTAAGATAGGTATCTCCAAAATTACTGTGCACATAAAAGTGGGGACTACCTCTACTCAAGAGTAATGCCTGTCAGGATATTACCTACAAAAGAATCAAATAATTGGACTTAAAAATTCTGTTTTAGTAGTAATAAATTATAAAGCTTAACATTTTTTTCCTACTCCTTGCTACTTTATAAGCTTCCAGAGTCAAGAGATCATATAATTTAGTCTAATTCAGCAACAGAGCAGTAACATTTTGTTAATGTAGTTTTATTCATCAGTATTATCTGACTCATTTAGAAAAGGAACAGAATCATATTTATTGAGCAACATTTATACATATGGTACTTAGCTGACGCTTAGACTTCCCACATCCTCCTTTTGTGTTGGGCCTAGAGCAACTTAACTATTGTATGACAATAGCACCACCTATTGGCTGACAAAGGCATTGGAATAATCCAAAATACCATCTGCTTCTTTGCCTTTAACTGACACGAACGCATAATTTTGGGCTCTTTTCTTCTGCCTTTTATTATTAAACTTGCCTGAAAAAAATCTCAGCTAATTTAAGCCCACTTGAAAAAGATTATTTTCTCATATATATATATGTCTCTTTTCTTTTCTTTCATCTCTCCTTTTAAAAACCCATAGTTACTGCATCTCTCTTGAGTCCATTGCTAACCAATATGTGTTTTTGCTAACATGCAGCAATTCAGATGAACTGAGGATTTAAAGGGATTTGTGAATTATTCTAGAAACTGAACTACCATTTATAACACAATTACTATTGGAAAATGTGTTGAATTTAAGCAAGCTGCTTATGTGGAACTTTTGGAATTCAAGTAATTTGTAGGTTGGGAACTTGCTATAATACAAAAACATATAAAAGCATTAAGACTCTCAGTGTGGTTTCTAAGGCAAATAAAGGAATAGAATTCTGATTCAAAGCAATATTGCATATACCTTTCCCCCTCTACAGAGCTGATGAACATCTGCCTTGTCCTGTGGAATTTGAATCTTGTACTACACACAGTGGAACACTCAAAAATGATGAGGTCTTTTGCTATATTGCAGTGGCTCTTTAAAGTTACACCAATGATACAGGAGAGAACACTAGATCTCATTATTATAACTTTATCTCGATGAAAATTACCAGAATTACATCTATAACTCTAATCACTTAATGAACTCCAATCATGAACTTGGATGTCCTTATACCTCTGTTACACAGAGTTCTGCGAGGGTGAGTCAAAAATTATCCGCACTCTGGCTGCAGAATCTATATTGATGTCTATTCTTTATTGTTCAGAAATCCTTTCTTTAGGAAACTATTCACTATTTTATTCCTTTTGACCCTGCTCTGTCCACTGAGTTTGGGTAGTGGCTATGACCCCTCCATCTACAAGTAGGAATGTAAACTAAATCTGGCCATAGTATTACATTCTTTTAGCCACAAAAAGTATGTCAGGGATGGGCACATGACTCCAGCTGGGCCAATCAGCATGTTCCTAGAATTTTTGCTGGAGCTTCCAGGAAAGACTCTCAACCTCTGTGATCATGATCTACAAAGACCACACAGACCTGGAACTGCTGAGGCCAGCTATGCTACATTGTGGAGAAAACCTACCTATGAATGAAACCAATTGGGAGGAAGGTAGAGTCATGCGATAGAGAGAACACACCCTGATGACTGAATCTAGTTCAATTTCTGTTCAGTTATATTTTCTAAAATAGTATATTAGGTAGAGTAGGCTAAAGTACAGTAGGAAATAAGCTCTAAAATTAAAATATACAAAGTATATTTCTATTTTACTTAACAGTCCTGGGTGGATGTTCAGGTAGGTCAGTCACTTAAAGATCTAGGCTGATGGCTATTCAGCCATCGTCAACACATGACTTCCAAGGTTTCCTGAGCACTGCCATTTCATTCAGCCAGAAAGAAGAAAGAGCACTGAGAAACACATATGGAGATTTTTATTGGTCAGGTCAGGAAGTGACTCATCACTTTCACTCACAATGCACAAAAATCTAGTCATATAGCTACACCTAATTTTAAAGAATGCTGGTAAATGTAGTCAAGCTGCATGTCCAGGAAGGAGAAAGTGGGCTTCAGTGGAAAACTACTGGTCTCTACAAATATATTCCTGGGTAAAGCCAAATCAACAAAGAAATTGAATACCAGACCATATCATTTTGGCCCACAGAAAATTTTTCCCCTTTTTTAACTGAATTATGGTCGATTTAAAATATTATGTTAGTTTCAGGTGTACAACAGATTTGCTATTTTAAAGGATTTTTACTCCACATAAAGTTATTATAAAATATTGGCTATATTCTCTGTGCTGTACATTACATTCTTGTATTTATTTTGTACCTAGTAGTTTGTACCTCTTAATCCACTTCACCTATCTTGCTTCTCCCGCTAACGCTCAAAACTGTTTTTACTGAATTAAAAATCTGGTGAAATACCATTATGCATATTTTAGTGCTATTGTAAGAAATAGTCCAGGAAAAAAATGTATCAAATCTATCCAACGATGTTGTAAAAGACACCTATTCACCGCATCACATAATATCTACTTATGAAAATTGTAGGAGAGAGTCATGTCAGATGAGTACTAAGGATAACAGAAAACAAACAATTACCATTTTTCTCTTACAAGACTAGGAAAAATTAACAACGCTGACCCAGTGTCACTGACAGTGCAGAAAAATTAACAAGCTCTTATACTGTTGGGAATGTAAATTAGCCAGTATGAACTGTGTGACCAACTCTTTCCTTTTTTGGACTGACTACCAAGAAGCTGAGCAGAATGCCCACAAATTATCTCCAGCAGGGTAATTACAAGAGATTTTGTACTTTTTTGATTGGTTGACTTTTGAGAAATTAGAAACATATTTTTTTAAGAAATAAAAGCAAAATGAGGCTATTTTTATTTCTGTAAATCAAAAATTAGTCACACTACTCCAAAATAGTTGTTTTAGACGATTGATCTCATAGCCATTGGGAAGTTCTGATAGGAAGGTTATCCCTTTTTGAATCGGCTGCTACAAAGCTCAGAGTTACATTTGTGGTCCACTCAGAAAATGTGCAGGTAATTAGAGTTTATATTAGAGCCTCATAACTGGCTCCACTTTCCCCTCACCCTGATTTTACTTCCTCTCTTCACTGCAATTTTATGTCTTTGTCTTTGAGTCTTCTATCTCCTGTCTGTTCCAGAAGAAGGAAGAGAATGGTCTTATAACACAATTTTATTGTATCACAATTCTATCACTCTTCCTATACAAAACTTAAGATTCTACTGCATGTATTTTTCTTAAAAGCAAAAATCCAAATTCTTCACCTCATTTAAATATATATATAAATATAAAAAGATAGTTATATATAATAAATATTTATATAAATACATACAAAGTGCGTGAGTCAAACACTTTACTATATATGGGAGAAAGAAAAAGAAGGTTCAAGTTGCTCACAATCTGGTTCAATGGTGCCAATATGTTTTCATTATGACTCACATCAGACAACCAAATGGCCTCACATTCCCTGAGGCACATCAAAACACATGGTATGTACAATTCTCGGCATGATAGCAACAACTTTGTCTCTTTGGTTATTACTGATCTGAGACATACTAGTGGTCTCAGGGGTCAGATGGTTAAGAACAGAGATTGACTACAACACAGAGAGACAAGTTATAAGAGAAATAATGCTCTATGCTATACCACACGAAAGAAAAAAAAAATAAGGCACCCAAAACTGAGGAGTAAATACAAATGGAAAACTTTTGATCAAAGATACCTATCAAACAGGGGTTAGGCAGGCAAATGAGGAAGAAACTGAGATTAGAAGGATTATTCCAGAAAATGGAAAATTTAAAGGACAATTAGATTTTACACAGGGAAGATGGTTCACCATCTTCTGGGCATTTGAATATATGCTACTTTTATAGTATGTCATCTTCCTAGCATCACTAAAAAGCTAGCTAAACCATACAATAGCATTTTTACATAAACAAAGCCAATTTCTTCAAAAACAAACATATTTCCAACATGACCATTTTAATGAAAATAATGTTTAAATACAGTTTTTTTTTTCTGCCTTAGTAAATTCGATTCCATTCGTGTACTCACTTTCTTTTTGGCTCTCCTGCTAATTATAAATAAGTCATTGTATAGATGACCCTTGAACATTACTCAGGTGAGGGGCTTCAACCTTCTGTGCAGTCAAAAATCAGCATATAACTTTATAGTCTGCCCTCCATATATGCGGTTCCGCTGCATCTGCAGATTCAATCAACCATAGATCGTATAGTACCATAGATATTTACTATCGAAAAAAATTCACACATAAGTGCACCCGTGCAATTCAAACCTATGTTGTTCAAGGATCAACTGTATATCGTACTTTAACATAAGTAGGTCCTACTGAGATTGGTTTTTTGACTTAGAAACTATCCCAATAACGCAATTATTTCTTATTGCCAATCAGTGTTACTGCCTCTACTATCACCTTTTTACCAATCTTTTATGTGTAGAAAATTACAGGTAAAACTGGCAGAGAAAGGAATATTATGAACCTTGATAAATCCCGAATCTGTTTTTGCACACTACACCAAGTCAGCAGCTCTGCTCTGAGGATAGCTGTATTCTGCATAATGTTCAAAACACATAAATTTTGTGATTTACTTTTTTCACACTACCTCGAAAAGATTCTGTTGTCAGTTCTCAGGCAAGTTTTCCTGACTTCTCAAGCTGTCATAAACCTCCCTCAAGGACTATCATCTGGGGTATAATGGAGTAGAAAAGAGTCAACTGGCACAATATTCAAATTCAGACTTTTGCCATAATCTCAAAACAAGATTGTACATTCCATAATAATGTTCTCTGTGTTAAAGTTTGGTTTAAAATATACTCCTCTACCTCACAGCTATTAAGATAGCTACTATTAACCTCCCAAACAAACAAATAAAAAATAGAAAATAACAAGTGTCAGGGATGTGGACAAACTGGAACCCTCGTGCACTGCTGGTGGAAATGTAAAATGGTACAGTTGCTATGGAAAACAGTATGGTATGCCTCAAAAAAATTAAAAATTGAATTATCATATGATAAAGTAATTCCACTTCTGGGCATATAACCAAAAGAACTGAAAGCAGGGTATATGTGTATATCCATGTTCATAGCAGTACTACTCACAATAGACAAAAGATAGAAACAACCCAAGAGTCCACTGATAGATTAATGGATAAACATTTGTGGTATACAGATACAATGAAATATTATCCAGCCTTAAAAAGGAAGGAAATTCTGACACATGCTACAACATGGAAGAACCCTGATGACATTATGCTAAGTGAAATAAACCAGTCACAAAAAGACAAACACTCTATGATTCTACTTACATGAGATACCTACTTTCTTCTATGCTCACAGAAATAGAAAATAGAGTAGTGGTTGCCAGAGACAAATGGGGAAGGATGTGAAAGGAAGGTTGTTTAATGGGTATACACTTTCAGTTTTTCAAGATGAAAAGCGTTTTGGAGGCTGGTTGTACAATAGTGCAAATATACTTAATACTACTAAGCTATACACTTAAAAATGGTTAAGATGGTAAATTTTATGTGTTATGGGTATTTTACCACAGTTACATATATGTATGTATGTATGTGTGTGTGTGTGTGTGCGCACACACGTGCGTGTGGATAAAATTTACAGATTTTGTAGCCCTGTTTCGACAATTCTTCAACTTTCGCTAACTAAGGAGTAGTCCCCTCAAAGGAAGTAAATGGACACATTTAAAAGGTCTGGGGCTTATCACAGAAGTAGAACAAGCATGTTTTTCCACACATTTCATCTGTACTTGTCCTTCAACTGAATTACAAACTCCTTATATACAAACACAATGTCTACTGCTTATTGTAGACAGTCAATATTCTATGCCAGGCAAATACAAAGCAATTAATGCTGGTTAACCTAAGAATGGTTAGGTAGCTTGCTACTCATATCTCCAAATTTTCATCATAAAATTTTAAAATAAACTAGAACTGAAAGAAACTTGGGAGATCCTACTAGAATCATCATCAAGCCATTTCTTAAAGCTCTTAAAAACCAAGGAATGGAGGGACTTCCCTGGTGGTCCAGTGGTAAAGAACCCATCCTGCAATACAGAGGACGCGGGTTTGATCCCTGGTCAGGGAACTAAGATCCCACATGCCATGGGGCAACTAAGCCCGTGTGCCACAACTACAGAGCCCATATGCCCTGGAGCCTGCACACCACAACTAAAGGAGAGAAAACCTGCACACCACAACTAGAGAGAAGCCCATGCACCACAATGAAAGATCCTGTGTGCCTCTACTAAGACCCGATGCAGCCAAAAATAAGTAAATAAACAAAACTTTTTTAAAAATTCAAGAATTAACATTAAAAAAAAAAGAAATGGAAACATTCCTTCATCACTCATTCAAAGACACTATGCATTAGGTTAAAAAATGTCCTCAAAGAATGTTGTAGAACTAGACAGAGGTGATGGTTGCACAACAGTGTGAATTAACTAAATGCCACTTAAATATAAACTTGAGTCAAGGTCACACAACTCATTGGTAGAGAAAATGGAATTTAAATTCTGGTCTGTATGACTTCAAAGCCTGTGCATGTACCATTTTCTACTACCCTGTAGTGTCAACAAATATACAACCAAAATAGTTAAACTGCTTTATATAACTAAAATGTAAGTCTGGGTATATTGAATACTTCTTGTCAAGAGCACAGTTAGCTGTAATGGAGGATAAAAATCCAGGTCTTATTCCTTAAATAACTTTTTAGCACTTGATGAGATCCTAAATTACATGGACTAAAAACAACTTTTCCCTAGAAGTGAGTTTTTTTTTTAATCTTTCTTAATAAAGGAAACTCTTTGTATTAAGAAAGACTGGGTTTATAAAAAATTGCTATGTCCTCTTGTGACCTATTTGTACTATTTTTAATAAAGGGCTACTTGAGTATATTGGCTCAAATAGTATATAATTAGAGGCTGTAATACCACAGGGATATATTTGATCTTTAAAACTGCCATATTAAAATCCTTTCTATGTATATTGCAAAGAATACAAAATTCTGATATAAATTCAAAATGCTTAATTTTGTAGATTAATATGTATAGGTTTTTTTTAATATACCTTGGCTCTCACAGAGAGATGGTAGGGATGGAGAGTTTTACCTAGCAAGTTGTGTCAAAAGCAACTTGGGGCACTACTCACAAAGCCTGAAAAAGGAGATCCAATGGTGAATGTTCTTCTGCCACCACTCCCCTTTCAGATCACCCACCTTAATCCACTCTGGTCAGACTTTGGCATCCTTACAGTCTCAAAGATGATATTTTGCACTGCCTCATTGCTTCTAGCAAAAGGATGAGTAACGTCTAAATCATGAAAAAGAATGAAGAATGACACTTCTACACTACAATGCCTTCAAGAAAAAAACACAGAAGTTACAGGAGGAATTCTTATTCAGGTGTTAGGATTAAGATCAACTTTTCTGAGATTGAGAAATAAGGTGATTAGCCCAGGTATAATGGCTTGAGGAGAGCTGCCTGGGAGATAGCTTTTGACAACACTAACTTCTCAATGCAAATTATTAAACATTTCCATTACCCCTGCCCTTAGGAAAACTCATTTATCCAACAAGAACCTTCTTGTTTTATAATTTTTATTTTTTAAACTCTTTATTGGAATATAATTGCTTTACATTCTTGTATCAGCTTTTGAGGTACACCAAAGTGAATCAGCTGTATTTATACATATATCCCCACATTCCCTCCCTCCCACTCTCCCTGTCCTGGCCCTCTAAGGCATCACCCATCATCGAGTCCAACAAGAATCTTAATTTTATAACTCTAATGCCTCATTCGTCACTTCATATAAAAACAAAACCTATACACACCTTTGAAATAGTTCAAGATATCCTATCTGATTAAAGAGCATCCACATTGTAAACTCATCTCCTTTTCAAAAAGTTTAATCTGAGTAAGCACTAACCCCAGGATACAAAAATAATTTGACAACTGAGTTATTCTGCAAGAAATGATATGAATATTTATCTGTTTTTTATTTAAAATGGATAAACAAGCAAACATATCTCCTCAGCTGAAAGCCATCCAAACATAATTTCAAAACTCTCCAAATTGTAAAGGGAAAAAAGAGCCAAAGGAATGAATTTTTAAACTTAGTTCCAGAACATATTAGGAGTTTAAAAAAATATTAAAACTGGGTCTTATTCAGATACACACTTAAATTTGTGATATGAAAAAGAAATGAATTCATTTGTCAATAAGAAGGCAATTTTGCAGGGAAAAATATGAAAAGAAACAAGTCTCGATTTTTTTCACTTCACGTTTAATAAATTGCTTTGAAAGCAAACTTTGTTCTTTTATTCCATCTTTCACAATATAAGGACTATACAATCGTTGATAAATGAGTAGAAAGGCTTTGCTTTCACCACAGTGACAGTATATACCCTTACATAAATGCCACTGATGCTGACTCCAGGCATACCCAGAACCACCAAACACTCCATTTTACTCCTTTTACTCCTGACCTTAATATCTCAGGAGGAAACCCTACTGGGATGAGATATTATTCTGGGAATAGTTGGGTCGATTCTTTTTTAGGCTGTGGGCTCTGTGGTGGGTTATAATCCTACCTGACAAAGACAACGTTCTTGTCATGGTTTAAACAACGTGAAACATCAGAGAGAAAAATGTGGTTGTTACAGCACTGAGGTTCACAGGTAGTGTCCACCTAGTACAAACCATGCGTTGGTTCAGAAATTACTGAGGTCAACCCGCATCTCAAATAGTTATGGCAGTGTTTTACTTTGCATGTCTCTACAAATAGCTAAGATTACCTTGACACCAGCTAAGCTGAAAAACAAATGCTGAATAAACTTAGATTTTTTTTTTTAACACTGCATAGGCAACTGGTTAAGAGCACAGACACTGGAGACAGACCATGTGGCTCTGCAATTTACCAGGTTATATTTAGTATTACTTGAATTCCCTGTGCCCCACTGTCCCTATGGACAAAATAGGAAAAATAAGATAAAATACGATAACAGGATAATTTAGTGGCTGTATGTAAAGCACTACGAATTGTACTTGGCACTTAGTATTACGTGTATTAGCTATTACTATTATTATAAATTATTCCGTTGGTTGATTTAGTTTAAAAATCATACTACAATTCAAATAAAATTTTTTATATTGAATTTAAAGAGATAACATTCAGATATCACATGAAGCCTCAAAAGAGAAGCAACACAGAAGTTTGTTTTAGTGCTCTCCCTAGGCTGTTATGAGGCCAGTGAGAATAGAAGATTTTCACAACAGAGTGTAAGATTATGTTTAAGAACTGGCAGTTTTACTACTGAAGGGGAGAGGTAGGGAAGGGGAAGTCCTGACTCTCTTGAAGTTCAGATTAGCTTGGTGTCCGGTAGAGTCTAGTGACTTTAGGATCAAAGGAACATGTCAGAAGAATTGGTAGGAAGGTCGAAGGTAAGATGGAGAAGAAGGAAAACCCTGACTTACCTCCTCCAAATGGACACATCAAAATTACAACTATTTATAGAGCAACTATCTATGAGAACAACCTAAAAACTAGCAGAAAAGATTTTCCACAACTAAAGACATAAAGAAGGAACCACAGGGACTTCCCTGCTGGTCCAGTGGTTAAGACTTTGCCTTCCAATGCAAGGGGTGCAGGTTTGATCCCTGGTCAGAGAGCTAAGATTCCAAATGCTTCCCAGCCAAAAAACCAAAACATAAAACAGAAGCAATATGGTAACAAATTCAATAAAGACAAAAAAAAAAAAAAGAAAAAAAAAAAAGAAGCATACCTGGTTTGCCCATGGCTGCCACAGAGATTTTTATTTTGATTCATGGCATGTGAAAGCATCATTGGAAAGCAGAAAGAAAATAATTACCAAGTGGCCCTTAAAATCATCACTTTCCTTTAGGAAACATGGTGAACATATGTCTAAAAAGATGTCTTCTAGTAACTAAAAATAATGACTCTTTTCTCCTTATTAGTAGAAGGTAATTTGAGTGTCTGCCTGTAAGATTTAGCCACTACAAGAGATGTTTATTCACCCTGCTGGATAAACTAAATTTTGCTTATAATTAATAATTTATTTATGTAGCTAAAAGATACATACATTTACGTCTTGGCCAATTTTTAAAACTGGCATTCTCTTATTCTAGTAATGGTCCATTTCTTGTAATGAGTTAAATTAATATCTTACTTACAGTCTCTATAAGAAGGGGAAGAATTTAATATACAAAGACTAGGAATTCTTGAAAAATTCATGAAAAAAACTGGGACAGGTGAAAATAACCTACAACCACTCTGAAGAGTCATTAGTGCTTCTACTGGCAGTATTTCAACTATTGAGTAAGAAATATTCAAAGGGACAATTTAAAACTACTTATAATCAAAGGGAGACAAAAAATGATACTAGCAAATGGAGGATATATTTAAATTGAGACATAAGAATATTATTTAATTACCATTTTTCATATCTTAGAAATTTAGGCTATAAGCCAATCCTTTGAGATTAAAAATTTTTACTTTTTATATATCCATTTAGATGTTATTTTGGAATATCAGCTCTCCATAAAATACCATGTTAATTTAAATTATATTTTTTAGTCTTTTCACTAAAATGTTAATCTTTATAAACGATCTGTGCTTTGGACAAAATTTTGATAGTTAAGCAATCATTTATTTTCCGTTGTGCTTTATAATATTAGAGCAAAATTGTGACAAACTGAATATACTCTGGAGAATTCAGATTGACAGCCCTTTAGAAATTTCATTTACTTTAAAATTCACTTCAGATCTTATCTTTCATATGAATGGGATCTAAAAGTGGTAGTAACAGCTAGCATACCTTTGCCAGGGAAAGGGTACAACTTTGCAACTTCTTAAAAGTTCTTAAACTGTTCAGTTAAGAGTTGTGCAAATCTTCAACGATGGATCTGAGATGATTTAGTAGAGTATCCTCAAGGTCCAAAAGAGTTATTGTGTCTTTTATTTTTAAGTTTTTTTCTGATGTGGACCATTTTTAAAGTATTTATTGAATGTTACCATATTGCTTCTGTTTTATGTTTTGGTTTTTTGGCCACAAGGCATATGGGATCTTAGCTCTCCAACCAGTGATTGAACCTGCACTCCCTACATTGGAAGGCAAAGTCTTCACTGGACTGCCAAGGAAGTCCCAGTTATTGTGTCTTGATCTATATCAATGGCCCTTCGAAATTTCACCCTGTACTATGAAAAATTACAAAATAAAGTTCAATCCATTCCTGCTTGCAGCAGTATGTATCTCATCAGAATTTCTTAATTCAAGGTTGGTTTTCTCTTTGATGAGACATAAGTGAGACGCTGTTTGATTTTTATTAAATGTAATTACTTGTACTTGCCAGAAAGAACAGAAATAGAGTTATAATCATTAAAACAAAAGAACCAGCTATTCCCTCACCTGAGGATTTCTTAAAGACATCAGAAGTCCCTCAAATCACAATTTGACAATTAACATCTAAGTTAATAGGCAAAACAGAGGTTAAATATATCTTTACTTGTATTGTTTACCAAATAGTATTTCTGTGGTAGAAAATTACAAAATATTCATTAACATTCAGTTTGGAAGTTGGGCTTAATTACTATTTTCTAGGAGGTAAATATATTTCTTTGAGTTTTGGGATTTAAAAAAAAAAAGATTTATGTCACAACATTCATGGTTTCCAGCTCTTTTTGAGAACTATTATCTATTTGCTTTGTGTGCTTTATAAAATGCCTGATAGATGTGATACCTTCTTCAAAAACATGATTCTTTAGAAAATGAATTCTATAATATGCTTGCTACAAATATGGTCTCTTCCACCCCCTCTGTCAACAGTAGCTTAAATAATGCAAGTACAAATGCCACTTCTTTAAATATCTGATGGGTCCCCAGCACTCTGGCATGTGTTAGCTTTGTCCCCAAGCTTTTTTTTTTTTTTGGCCTGTCAGCTGTGAGAAACAGTTTTCTACCAATTACTGTCACAATATGAATAAATTCAAAACTGAAAATATAAGCACTGAATATTTTCAGTAAATTTATCCCAAAACTACATTAAAATAGGGATTTAGTATGTAAACAAGGAATTTAGCAAGTAATAAGGAAGAAGCATCACACTGTACTTTTTCTATAAATAAAAACACAATATAAGAAGACAAAGGGTAAAGCACTCACGCACAGAAGAGAAATGGGCAAATGACAGTGAGCATGTGAAATGAAAAGAAAGTTACAGCATCAATTAAGAAACACGACTCCCGAACACAATGTTAGAGTTGTTGCTGGGTTTTTTCCCCTTTTTGAATGATTATGACCTAATAACAAATAATTTTTAAAAGATTCATATAGCATTTGTCTCTGTCCAACACTAGTTTCCTTAGTATGCGTCTCTAAAGAAACATTAGGCCAGCTGCTGGTTGCTACATGATTGTAGTTTGAAAGGTGTTAAGAAACATGCTATAAAAATTAGCAACCTTCTTAGATTATTACTGTTAATAAAACCTCAAACAAGATAGAGTTGACTCTTACTCTAGACTGGTTCTGTGCCAAATTTTTTCTTTGGGGGGGTTAATAAAAATCCTAAGTTTATAGGTACAACTAATAAGTGTACAGGTTGAGTTGGCTCTGTGTATACAAATCCCAATGGTCTGGTCCATCAGCCTAGTTGGGTCAGAACACTGCTCTTCTAGTCCTGAATCACAGTTGGTACATCATGGTGATGATCCACAATTATTCCCAGGACACATTCTTTGAAACTCGTTTTCAGAATAGGCATTATGTTGCCCGTTGTGTACTGTCACTCAATTCTTCTCAAATGTCTTTTTTATACTTCTTCTTGATGGTATGTGTACTTTATAGATTGCAGTTTAACAAACTGACACAGAACTAGAAGATGTGTGCCTGAAAGTCACAGTTTGTGTCATTACTGACCTCTACTCTCTGACTTTCCCTCCCTCCCTTTTATCACCCACATTCAGTCAAAGTCATGTTATCATTCCTTTCCTCCAAATGCCCCTCACAAGTGTGCATCTTTTACAGCCCACTGCCACCCTTTACTTCACACTAGCAGTACTTGCCTGTATTACTGCAGTAGCAACAGCTTCCTAAATGATCATGTGCACTCCAATCCATCTTGTATAACACTGCCAGAATAATTTCCCTAAATTAGCCCTTTAATCACGCCATAGCTCTTTCAGAACTATTCGAAGGCTTGCCATTACCTACAGAAGTATTTATCAAAACATGTTTTATAGTATCGCAGAGTTCACGAGATTTTAGTTTCAGTTTAAAAAGAATTATTTTGCCATGTGAAGCTTAGCAGAAAAAGTGGTTTCCGTACAAGATTTTTCAGAGCTTTCAATATACTAAAGACACATTACATATATCCAAAGGTGGGAGAGTACACATTTCCCAAATTTATTTCATTGCATAATTCTTCTATCACACAATACCTTGAAATCTCACCTAGAACACTATGATGGTTTTTGAAAGTACAAACTCCTTAGTTTGCTCTTTATGACTCTCTAACATCTGACATCTAACTATTTCTAAACTTACCTCTCACTAACTTCTGTAAGAATTTCCACCCTCAACTAGACTCCACACTCAATGTACTCTGAGCAAGCTACATGTATGTATGGCTCTGTCCTCCCTGTCTGTAAAAGCTCTGTAAACTTTTCATAGCCAAGTTCAAGCTTCGGTTCTTTCACAAAGCTTCCCCTAACATTTCAAGGGCACAATAATCTCTTTCTCTTCTGAACTATACCACTTACACTTCAACTAATGCTCCATGTGGCACTCGATCATTTCCAGAGTCTAGAGATTTGCCTTTGAATTTCACTTCTCTTCTAGAGACTTGACTTTCAATTTAATTTTTGTTTGTGGTTCCCTTTCCCTTACTAGAGAGCAAGGTCCTTGAAGAAAAAGGCATATCTTTTGTATATGCCCCATAGTATTTACAGCTTTGCAATTAACAGGGCCTAGAAAATATTTGCCAAATAGACAAAAAAAAATTTTTTTAGGATAGTGTGCTGCCTGCCCCTCTAGATCCAGTCCCTGTCTTTCTAGAAGTCCTCTGCCCTAGAAAGCTAACCTATATAGGTTACATCAAAGGTTCCTTTGCCTTCTGGTTTCTAATGGGATTCAGATATTAGGAAATACAACAGGAGACTAGAGGGAAGGAGAAGAATGAGGTCAGAGAATTTATTTTGCTTGCTCACCCCCTGCAAGGTCAAATAGGTTGGCTGTTTCCCTTAGCTCAAGGTCACAACTCCAGGTCCAAGAAACCACTTCTCACACTTTCAGGCTTGGAAATGGTAAAGACACCCTGCTGTTAACCCTCCAGTATTGTTTGCACTTGTGGTTTCCTACACCCTGTGCTTTCCCTCCTAGGCCCTGCCCACACCTTTACACAGTCCCTTTATTACCTAATTTGAATGTGCCATCTGTTTCTTGCCTGAATCCTAACTGATACAGATGCTATACAAATTGTTTGGCTGTTTTAAAAAATACTTATTAGTCTCATAATACTAAGAATAGACAATGGATTTGTTTTGAAAATCTAAGACTAAATACAAGCTATAGTCTACAATGAGTTTTGGCTTATGATTCACTTGAGGGAAGAAACCATGACTTATTCATCTTTCTATCCAACCCTGTGCCTAGGGAAAAAAAGTCGCACGCACACTATTCATAAGAAACATTCACATCATTGGATTTAATCAACTGTGGCAAAGATAGTTTGTGCTCACCAATTATGCACAAGCTCCTCTATATCTCCCAGCCTCCCTTGCAGTTTGGTGGGGGGATCACATGACTAGGTTTTGGCCAGCGGAATGCAGGTAGAAGTGACATATGCCTCTTCCAGGCCCAGCTCTTAACATCATCCCAAGTGAGCTTTCAGCTCTCTTCTCTCCTTGTCAACCTTCAAGATTTTTTTCCAAGTGATGAAAATATAAAACAAATAACAGCTGCCTGATTCAAGAAATAAATGCTTGTGTTTAAGCCACTGAATTCTGTAGTTTATTTATTATTTCTCTAATTGAATTCAAGTATTCCCTACTTATAACAATTTTGCATTTTAAATAACAACTGATTTTTAACTTCCATTTAGATATGATAACTTTCTCATGAATTTTTTCATTATTTCAAGATATAGTGAAGACTAATCACATGCTCCAAACTATACAATGAATGAAAATAAATGCCTAATTTATTAGTGACAAACAGAAAAAAGAACTGAAAGCATTCTTTTTTATTTGTTTGGCGTTAAGTAAGCCTCAGAATAAGATAACTGTAAACTGAGGTGTTGTCATCTGGGGAGTTCTACTTCCAGGCTGAGATTCCAGGAGCTGGCCCGTGTCTTGTTCCTCTTGGCCCTGTAGTGACAAGAGAAGGGGCTGTTTTGTGGTTGAAAAAAGAGAAAAAAAGGCAGAAAGAACAGTCTTTCCAGCAGTTTGGAACATTTATAGATTTTCTAAGTATTTTCTTTGTGTTCTCTCTTGCCTATGTATGTTGTATATTTTCAGCTTAAAAGCATTTCTCAAAAAATAAGAAAAAAAAAAAGAACAGAGCTGTCTTGCTCTCTTTCTCTATTAAAAATACACTATTTTCTTAAGTAATATGTTAAGCTTTTGAAAATTTTATGCTCCAAATATTTTTAGCTTTTTGTAGCTACTTAATACTCATATTTAGACCATGGAATATTATCAAAGAAGAACATATTTGTTACCTACCTATACTTACCCACCTAAGAAAAACCAAATATATACACGTACATAAATTCATACATAAAAGTAGATGACCATTTTGTGTCATTTGAGTCTTAAAAATCTCATCTTTTTGAGATTTAGTCTTTCTAGTATTATGTTTTATTGATTTGGGCAACTGTCCTTGGCTTTGTGCTCTGTTCATAGTCTGAACATGCCGTTTTGTTGAATTTTGATGATTATGTGGGAACACAACAAGCCCCCTTATCTTGCTGCCATTACATTTCTTGTGGCTACAATTGCGGACGTTTTTGTGTTCTTGCCCTTTTAAAACAATAGTTAGTGAACTGCCTTTGGCAGACTTTCCATCTCCATCTCCTCATTAGGATTAATAACAGATATACTGTAAGTAATTTCTTTTTAGATCTTTTCTGTTTCTCTCCTGCAGAGCTTTCTGAAGCCGCCTCTTCTTCTTCTTCTTCTTTTTTTTTTAATATTTATTTGGTTGCACCAGGTCTCAGTTGCAGCAGGCAGGCTCCTTAGTTGTGGCATGAGAACTCTTAGTTGCAGCATGCTTGTGGGATTTAGTTCCCTGACCTAAACTCGGGCCCTCTGCATTGGGAGCATGGAGTCTTAGCCACTGTGTCATCAGGGAAGTCCCTGAAGCTTCCTCCTCTAATGTATGGAACATACATATACTCTATGTCCAACTCCCTATAGCACTGCTTTCCTCAGTTGCCACAAACTCTGAAATTATATACTGACTTCTCTCAAGTTCCTGCTTTACTGATCTACTTTACAATTTTCTCATTAATGATCAGCATTAGGCCACGAACAGTACAGGTCTCACTCTTCTTCTGACAAAGCAAATAAGAGCCTCAGCCACTGATTTGTCATAGGGATGTGTGAGTGCACGTGTGTGTGTATTACTTATTTACATGTAACTGTTCCCTATAGAGTTAAATATAAAAACACACCTTCTGTTTGTCTAACCTTTCCCTATTCCTTTTTTTGTGAGAAGCTTTAAGTCCTTCTAAGTGGTCTACTTAGTATAGCTTTGGTTTATCCCTTTTTGATTTTTAATTACATATAAATTACATATAAAATTATATTTTCCAAGAAAGAAATAATTTTCTCTAAGGAGAGTTTAAGATTATCATTGCCAGAACAACCTGAATTTCTATGGAACAAACACTGAAGTAAATAAATTTATAAATAAAATTATACTTGCATGTATAAGACAATGTTCAATACATACCATACAAGAAGTGTGCTAAGTCATCCTAGACTTACTAATTATAGGTACATTAAATGAAAATGTAAACAATTTTATGATAAAATTAAATCTATATCACAAAATGGGTATCACATGGACTATAAAACAGATTTGTATCATGCAGGATAATATATAATAAAGCCTCTACTTGAAATGATACCTTTAATGTTTTCCATAGTACTATAATAAATTAATTATGTATTGGCATAGATAGATAGCATAAAAAGTCTACACCACCGTCTTCATACAGTATAATAATTATGGTTCAAAAAAACCCTATGTAAACCCAATTTCTTAGAAGTTATCTATGTGAAAGCATAATAGTTATTTGACGGTTGCTGAGAGGTACAGAACTTGCCACCTATATCCATGACTCTCACATGATTTGAAGTGGTTGATAAGCATGATGGATGCTATAAAGGTGTCTATACAAAACTAAGTTTGCAAAAGAAGTCAAAGGAACTAACCAGAAGAGATAACAGTGATAGGGTAGCCAGTAAAAGGAGCTAAGGAGGCAGAGAAACAGTGTACCTAAGGCAGAGAATAATGGTAACTAAAGAAGAAATGGGTGTTTGGTAGAAGCAGGTTCAGGAAAAATCTTAATGTTCTAGTTTAACATAAAAAGGTTACATTACATAAACTGCTTAACCTTTTGTTATAAGAAACCTCATCAGTTACCTGGGGAATTCGAGGTAATCTTCAATATGCTTTCCAGTATTAAAGAAAAAAAGAAAAAGAGGAAGCAAGGAAGAGGAAAACAGAGGAAATTGTTAAACTATCTAGATATTGTATAACATATCTTATTTGTAAATTTAGATTCATTAATCTTTTAATAGATTGAAAACACTTCACATTTTAAAATACTAAGAAAGAAAACAGTTATGGCAAAAAAAACTAATTCAAAAATATAATCAATGATTTTACACATAAAAAAACCTAAATTAAGAAGTCAATACTTCAAAAGAAAAGTGGTCCAAACTAAATAGGAAGATTCAATAAAGGATCTAAGAGCCAAGGTCTGTTGGTGACAATGGAGCTTGCAAGAGTTTTATTCCAAGTCTCAGTTTCTGAACCACACTATGAATCTCTAATGAACAGTAGAAGAACAGTATATACATACCCTGATCACATTAAAATGGTAAGAATGAATAAGATAGGGAATGGGAAAACAGGGAATAGGAAGGCAAAAAAGAACTGGCAACTCTACATATGGCAACTCCAGACTTAACTTGAAGAGTTGATAAGTTTCCCTACTTGTCATGCCCATTCTGACCATATTCTCAAAAGTCTATTTGTAAGAAGTCTCTTGGATTAACCAATATGCTCTCCCTAACTACCCATCAAAGACAGTATAGCATATCCCCTAAGATTCCAATACATGCCCTATCACTAAAATCTAATCCAAAGACCTTCATGCTCATCCTACATTAAAAACTTGAAACACCAACTGGCTCTTTTCACTTGTGAACACTGAATAATCTTTTAGACCCAGGATTTAAAGGCATGATCTTGGTCAATCAGAGCTTCATCAGGATTTCATTTTCCCTTTTCTCTAGAGTCTAGCTGCTAATGCAGTCTATGGTCGCTCAAGGTCCTGCTGGATCGCCACAGCTCACAGTTCCCATAGAGAATAAATAAAGGCAGAAAACTAAAACACACTACAAACATAACCTTCTGGAATGGGTGGCTGTGAGAAAAAGATTGAGCTAGCTGACAGCAAAGGGACATTTCAACATTAAGATTCTGAAATGAAAAGACTGGTTGAGACTAGAGATGTACTTTGTTTATACTTTAAATCTGAAAACGGGAATACACTTTTATCTAGTTGTAACAAACGGCTTGGCAAATGACAAACAGCTTTCCACCTTACCTGATCTCTGCTCACTGGCGCACATCAGTACATCACATACCAGGGTGAAGACACCTGCCCAGTACAGTATCAACAATATTACTTTAAAACATTTCAGAGGATATGCCTAGAATGTGTATGTGATTCAAAGCAAGCAAAAAATGCACAGTAGCCAGCAACAATCTGACAAATAGAACTGTGTCTTGATCATAGTAACATGCAACATAGGAAAAATGCTTGCTTAAACAACCCAGAGAGAAATAGTGTCAAGGAAAGAATATGTTTAACCTCTCAGGTAACAACTTCTAAATGTAGTGAACTCTTTAAGTGCATTGACAAAGAGAAATCAATGGCACAGATAACCCAACAGGTGTAGCAATCAAAGATCTCGTACATTCGGTTTTGAAAGCAAGTATTCACCCAGATCGCTCTCCTACAATGTGTCAGGCCTTGTGTTACTGAAGTGTTGAGGGTCAGAGTGCATGAAGAATATACTTAAACATGTGTTAAAACTCAACATGGTGAGACTGCTAAAATGTGATCTGTACAGTTCTGTAAGGGCACACTGTTCCCTTATTCCAAAGAGCACGCCCAGAGTACACACAGTTGAGCATCAGGGAGATAGATGACCGATGGGTTAAAAACAGTCAGAGGCAATACACAAAACATAACACAAAGTTACCTAGTGTTAGTAAGGCTGTGGAGAAAAGGGACACTCACCTACAATGATGTGAGAAATGTGAACTGCTAAGAATTTTTTGGAAAGTACTCTGGTAATGTTCATTAATAACAACTGGACATATCCTTTGCTACTGCAATGCCAGCTCTGGGAATTTATCTTGCAGATGTAAAAGCATGAGTAGGAAAGGATATTTGTATAGGATGTTTATTGGAGCATTTTCAGTGGTAGTAAAAAAAAAAAAAAAAACCTGCAAGCAACTGAAATGTCCATTAATGTATTAATCAAAGGTTAAATAAACTGTGGCATATCCATATTATGAAAATACGAATTTCAAAAGGAATTGCTTTTGGTCTATATCTTCTGATTAAGTAATGGTCACGATTTACTGTTGAGTAAGAAACACAAGTGCCAGGGAAAGGTAAATATAATGATTCCATTTTTATAAAAAAATAAACAATACCCCCTCCAAAAAAAAACCTTATTCTACATATTTGTATATAAATATACAAATTTTATGAGCATGGAAAAGCTATGGGAGCTGTGGAAGCATAATTCTAGACCGCTACTATTGAGTGTGACTAGAGGATAGGGATTAATGAAAAACACACACTCAAACAGCAACACTGGGGGGTGGGGCATGTTCATGCTATACAAAGTAAAGGGAAAATATATAGAACTCCAAAGTATTACACACTCCCTCACTTCCCTCTTTCCAAATGGAACATCCTCAGAGAGATCCTTTTAGAACTTCCAATCTAGTCATCACATCCCCATCCTGTCACATTCTACACCTTATCTTACTTTATAATTATTCATATTCCTAAGTAACATTATATTACATATTCACTTATTTACTGTCTCTCTGTCTCCCACTAAAATGCAAACTCCATGAAGGTGGAAAGGTGACTTTGTCTTGTTTACTATTGTGTTGCCAGCACCTAAAATAGTATCCGATACATAGATAGCAGTAATAAGTATTTGTTGAATAAAGAAAGAATAAATTGTATCATATGAATAAAAACTAAAAATACACATGAGTAGAAGCAAGAAGCTAAAAGAGTAAATGAAGATACTGATTTAACTGGGCGATGGAATTGGCAGCAACTTAAAACAAAGAAAAAGGTGATTTTAATAAGCAGTAAATTACATTAGTTAGGCTCACATATTTTGAAATGTTGAATACTGCAAATTCTCAAAAGGATAGGCAGGGAGGAAGAGGAAGAAAGAAAGAGGGAGAAGTCTAGAGTGAGTGAATGATCCATAAAAATGTGTATGCCTGAGTAATGCTAGGAAGAAAAAGCACAAATGAGAAAACAGTTTTTCCAAATGCCTGCAAAAATCTATGCTGGACACATCATAAAATCATATTGCTTTGGTTTGTAAACTAATGCATAAGAAGTATAAATACATTGGGGCTTCCTAGGTGGGGCAGAGGTTAAGAATCAGCCTGCCAATGCAGAGGACATGGGTTCGATCCCCGCTCTAGGAAGATCCCACATGCTGCGGAGCAACTAAGCCCGTGTGCCAAAAAAAAAAAAAAAAAAACAGTGAAAAAAAGAAGTATAAATACATTTATGTGGCACATTCTGGTATTAACACAAAGAGTAAAACAATAGCAAGTGATGTTGAAAACAACAAGCCTTCGTAAACTCCTAGCAGAATAAGCACTCTTGTTATATAATCTGAAGATGCTCTTTTAACACCTAAAGCAAATTCTGAAACTCTGAAAAATGTCCACGTGCATATTTTGAGCACAAATATCAGAAATGTATACTGTTCTTCTCAAATTAAAATAGTTTATAATATAGATATATTAGATGTTCTCAAATATAATTAAATATAACAAAACTAGTGGCATCAGTTTCTATATTCTTTTATTCTTAAATAATCTAGTATGTTAAAAAAAATAAAGGCTAAGAATTATGTATATATTTTCTGGTTAACAATTTCACTTTTATATTTAGACTACATAATTTTAAATAAAATGTAGTTTTTTTCACAGTAAGGATACTATTTTTACATACACTTGTGCAAATACTAATTTTTCAATAAAGCCATCTGAGGGCACCCTGTTATGGTTAAAACATACACTGTCCACAGAGACAAAGAACTCTGAGGGAACAATGAACACATTCTTAAGTCATTTAGTTCACCTACAATCCATGAGTATTTTAAAATTATGTACAGTATGAAATCTCTACAAGAATTAAACAAAAGATTAACTTTTGTCAACTTTGCTAAAAAAAAAAAAAAAACTTTAAAATGAGAACAAAATAATTTCCTTGAAAAGACAACTTGTTATCTGTGATTGTTACTTGGCTGTCTGTTCAAAAAATTTTTTTAATATTTAAAATAATGAGTTGGTATTCTTAAAAAGTGAATTATATGTTACTTGCAAGAACATGAAATGATTTTTCAATCCCATAAAAAACAAGCTTGTACTCTGTTCCTGCAATACTCATCTTTTATCTTGAAAGGCTCTTATGAAAATAAGCTGCACAATAAAATCTTCTATAACTTCAAGAACTACCTTATTTTTCCTGTTTAAATAGTAAAGTCGAATAAGCTGACTTTTAGGTACGTATTACATTTTCTACATATAACTAAACACATATTTAGATATCAAATGTAGACATATTTAGTTAAAATCAATTAAACTGAGAAGTCCTTCCCTTCTGGCTGTCCATATTTTTCTTTAATCCTGGTCAGTGTAAACCCTTATTACCAGTAATTTGCCACTATAACTCCGAGGAAAAATGCTGGCCTCACAATTTTTGTCATTTCTACCCCCCCTTCCCCTGCAGGCTGCTACTGTTGATGGCCTTTATGGAAATATAAATTCAATCAGCAGCTGCAAATTTCATGAGACGTCCATCTTCATGCTGAATTTCTAACTGAGTGTCAAAACAATCTGTGGATTTCTCCCTGATGAAACACACATTGAATTGTAAATTTCTGCAATTTCCTCATGTTTGAATTTCAGCTGCAGCAAAATAGTGCTAGCCCAGATATACTGCCTACCAGGCTGAAACCAGTAATTTTCTCTTCTTATCCCTTCATGCCTGTAAAAGAGTTAAACATTTTTAAAAGCCATGAAACAGAATATTTCCTCCCAAATTAAACAATTAAATTTTCTATGCAATTATAAGAAAATTAGGATATGAAAACCATTAACATATTTTTTGTTTTTAAAAGAGATTTTTTTTCCTTAAGAGACTTATTCTATATAGTTTTCTTCTTTCTTTCTTTCTTTCTTTCTTTTCTTTCTATTGTAACTGGTGGTGATTAATGCTATGAGCTTTCATAAAATTAATATTTCTATATACAATGTCAAGATAGTGAGTAAAAGAAATGCAGTCACAAAATAATTACTAGTAACTTCAAGCTTAATGAGATATATTTTCATTAAGTATTGCCAAGAGTAAAAAATATTAAAATAAAGAATTGTACCAGCTAGGCTAGGCAATCCTTTTTTTTTTTTGGAGGCTGTGGGCGTGCTGGATCTTAGTTCCCTGACCAGGGATCGAACTCGCTCCTCCTTCAGTGGGAGTGCAGAGTCTTAACCACTGGACTACCAGGGAAGTCCAGGCATTCTTATTAATACATACTTATAACTGAGTTAACTTTTTCACCATAGAATCATTTTCAACTGAATAGCTAAACAGAATTGTTTTTAAATAACTCACTATTAGGGAATCTATATTATTTTACAACTAAATAAGCAAAAATATCGTGTTTAAAACAGATATCTTAAGAAGCCCATTAAGTGACTCGCATTCCAAGACAACGACTTCTTGTTCTTACAAACATCTTTTCATTAATGTCACTAACAAAATAATTCATAGCACTATTTAAAAATTCAACACGAGTGAAAATGTCAAAAATTACATGTGAATGAGTTTATGGTCAATAAAATACATGTCTACTAGAAAATACCAAAAGAAATTTTTAAATGAAATAAAATAAAAATTCAACAAGACACTGCAGTAAGCAAACCTTATGGGTGGTCTGTAAAACAAGTAATGAAATAACAATCATTCATTCTTTCAACAAACATTTATTGAACATCTCCTAGTTGCCCTGTAACTTTTACCATGCCATGGGGATAAAGAGATATGAAGAACACAGTTCTTTACCTCAAGAAGTTAGTTGAATTCTAGTTAGGGAAAAGATCATTTATTAAAATACAGTGAAATAAATGCTATAAACTGGCACATTAAGGGAGGAAAAATTTAAGAGAGCACTGAGGAGAGAGACAACTATCTCATGAGCAGTTATGGAAGCTTTCAGAAAGAGTTATGGTTTCTAAGGACGTATAGGAGTCAGCCAGGAGAGAAAAAGAAGGGAGACTCATTCCAGCCAGAGGGCAGAATATAATAAAAAACAAAAACACACGGAAGCGTGAAATAGCATAGTGCCTTTGGAAAATTCTTAGTAACTGGAGACAACAGGGCTGATATGTGATGCAGTAGAATAGAGTAGGCTAGAATAAGGTCATGAAGAGCTATAAATGCCATGTTAAAATATTTATTTAAACATTATGCAGAAGGCAATAGGGGTCCTCTGAAGGATTTTAAACAGAGGTGTAACAATAATGAACGATCTCTCTCAATGGGATATAAAAGTTAAAGTATAATGATTAAGAATACAGACTCCTGGAGAGAGACTCAGTTCAAATCCAGCTCTGCTTACCTGCTGGCCATGATTTTGGGTAAGTTACCTTCTCTATGTCTCAATTACCTTATCAGTAAAACAGTGATAATAATAATACATACCACAAGATCAGCATGAGAATTAAGTGCCTTCTATGTATTTGAAGCTATTTTATTATCATCACCATTTTATAGTTTGGTAAGGTCTCTAGGTCTAACTTTAATACACAAGAATCCCAAAGCATATAATCTAACTAAAATCATTTAGAACACTGTTTGGCACAAACTACATATCAACTTATTTTCACTTAGAAAACATTTATTGAATATTTATATACAGATACTTGCAAAAAAATAAAGTTTAAAAAAACCCAGTAGAAGAGGAAAAGTTAAAATAATTTTAAAATAGATTTTTTTAAGTATTAATATAGAAAATCAATCAACAGTCTTAAAACATAAAGACACTAAGATTCAATCAAATTTCTTCAATATTTCAAAAAAACACAGACAATTCTTTTTTTTTTTTTTTTGACAATTCTTATAACATGGTAGTCCAAGCTGATGTGTAGGGGCTTCCATCCTGCTACAAACATATAAAAATGATAGATAAAATATTTTAAAAATAATACATTGTTAAAAATTGAAAAAAATTTAAAGAAAGGAAAGTTCCTCAAGTGCTGGAAAGAGACAGACAGCAAAGCCAGAGCCCTAAGCTTGAGTTTAGACAATGGCGATGCACAGGGTTTCAGACCCAGCTCTAGGCCTTAAGGGCTGAGGCTTGGATATATAGTTTTAAAATCTCTTGTGGGCAAGTGAGGTGGTAAGGGGGAAAGGAGACATAGCTATACCTGTGAGCATCTGCATAAAGTTCACAGGATCAGAGAGCTGTGCTACTCATGAAAAAGTAACTAAAAAAATTCTGCCCCATGAGCTCTGAGAAGGACCAAAGAAGCCAGTCATTAGTTCATTAGTTTGAGGTCTTTAATGGGGGGCAGGGAGGGGAGTCCCCAGTAAGAAATAAAAAACTCTAGAGGAATGTCACATGTATGTAAAGGTTTCAAATTTACACAATTGCACAGTATGAATTTCATAAATTTAAAAAAAACATACAATTTGGCTGGATATTTGAAATCATTAAAGATTCAAAAGATGTAAGTGTAAACAGCCCTACAGGGATAATCAAATACTACACTGGATTTCCATGGAAGAAATAATTCCTACTAAAGATGAGTTCATAATGAAAAATTACACCGTGAAGAAGCCACTGTGAGGGGAGAGTTTTAGTTGGTGAAATAAAGAGACAAAGAAGCCTCCAAAAACGACAAACAGAATAATGTGAAAGTGACTAAAACTATTATAAGAATGTTTAGAATGATTAAGATTTTAAAAACGAGAGAAAAAAACAATAAAAAGAACTGGTCATATGGAAAAAGAACTAACATATTTTTAAAAGAGCCAAAGAGAAACAATTAATAAACGTTGATGAAAAAGAAAACCTCAAGGGATATAGAGAACAGAAGACAAACTATCTTTAATAGTCATTCCAGAAGGAAATGATAAAAAAAATGGAGGGGGATACAATATTTGAAATATTTGAAAAGATATTTGAATATTTGCAATATTTGAAAAGATAATGGCCAATAGTTTCCAAAATTGATGAGCCACATGAGCCCCTTCCAAGGTTCAGGAATAACAAAAATCAGGATAAATAATAATACTTAAATAAACTGTAATGAAAATGCAGAACGTCAAAGACAAAGAAAGGATCTTAAAAACAATCAGCAAATAAAGCACAGAATGCCTACAAAGAAGACAGGTTGAAGGTAGGGTTCTCATAAGCAACAACAAATACTAGAAAACAACAGAAAAATACCTTCAAAGGGCTGAGGAAATAGACATGTTAACCAAGAATTCTATACCTAGCTAAACCATCATTCAAGTTCGAGGGCAAAATAAAGACATTTTCAGAAAAATGAAAATTAAGAATGTATTTCCCACAGACTCTCAGGAAAGATCCATTAAAGAAGGAAAATTAAACATAGGAAGGAGGGTGAAATGCAAGAAGAAATTACGTGAACAGATACTGGCAAACATACTGGTAAAGCTAAATTAAGCACAGAATCTTTATAACAGTAATAGTGAAACTGAACAATTTGGAGAGTGTAATGGTTAATTTTAACGTGTCAACGTTACTAGGCCATGGTGCCCAGACGTTTGCTCAAACATTATCCTGGATGTTTTGGTGAAGGCACATTTTGGATGAGATTAACATTTAAATTGGTGGACTCTGACCAGAGCAGATCACTTTCCATAATATGGGTGAGTCTCATCCAATTAGCTGAAGACCATAATAAAGACTGACTTCATCCAAGCAAGAAGAAATTCAGACAACAGACTGCCTTTGGACTTGAACTGTAATTCATTCTTGGATCTCCAATCTGCTCGTCTACTCCACAGAGTTTGGATTTACCAAGCCTCCACAATTGTATGAGCCAATATCTTAAAATAAGTCTCTCTCTCTCCTGTTGCTTCTGCTTCTCTGGGTAACCCTGTCTAATATGAAAGGCATGTAAAAACAAACGGAAACTAAAATGATGCTAAAGAATAAAAGGAAGGTGCAAAAGAGGATGGTATTCAAAGGTGAAATTTCAAGGTCTTTATTTTGGTCTGAAGAAGATATTAACTTCAGACTTTGTTAAGTCAAACATGCATGTTACATACCTAATAGTATACTGAGGAAGAGAAACAGAATGTGTAACACCCAAAACGGTAAAGGCAGAGAGGTGGGGGAGGGGAAATAACATAGAAAAATATATCAATCAGAGAGGGCTAGTAAAGACAAAAGAAAGTAAAGGCATAATTAACAGAAAACATGAATAAAGTGATAGAAATAAGTCCAAATATATCATAAATTTAAGACAATACATAATAAAAAGATTACACTCACCTATTAAAAGACTAAAAAATCTCAGAATATTTTAAAATATCTACTCATATGCTGTTTATAAGAGATTTACCTAAAAAATTAAAACAAAGAAAAAAAAGGGATAAAGAAAGACATACCAGACAATTATTAAGCAATATAAAGCTGGTATAGGCAGTGTTAACATGGATAAAAGCATTAACAGATTTTGAAAGGGTCATTACTTAATGATAAAAGGGAAATTTTACTGGAATGTAAAATAATCCTGAAGCTAAACACACCAACCAACAGAGTCTCAATATACATAAAGCAAAAATTGATAGAACTATAAGCTGATATATACTAGCATTGAAAAAAATGAGAAATCTTAACTACTCTCATAATCTATAAAGAAACAAAGCTTGATTTTGTAAACATGATCTTGTAGCAAATCACATATCCACAACTAGGTTCTTTTCAAGCACATATGGAATTTTAATAAAATTTAATGATGCACTAGGCTACAAAGACAGTCTCAAAAAATACCAAAAAGTATATGTTACATGAACATACTCTAAACATAGTGCCTGCAATTGGTAGAACAATACTCCCTCCATAGATGTCCATGTACTAATCTCTGGAACCTGTGTTACCTTACGGCAAAGAGGATTTCGTAGACGTGACTAAATTAAGAGCCTTGAGATGGGGAGATTATCTTGGATTACCTACTAGACCCAAAGTAATCACAAGAGTGATAAGAAGGAGGCAGGAGAGTCAGAGTAAGAGAAGAAGATATGAGTAAAGAAGCAGAGGTTTGAGGGTCAGAGAGAGATATTAACATGGAGGAAGGAGCCACAGGCCAAGAAATGCAGGCAGCCAGCAGACGCCAAAAAAAGGGAGAGAAAAATAGATTCTTCTCTAGAGCCTCCAGAAGGAATACTGCCCTACTAACACCTTGATTCTTGCCCAGAGAGGCTGATTTTGGACTTCTGTTTTTCGGAAGTGTAAGAAAATTAATTTGTGTGTTTTAAGCCACTAAAGTTGTAGTAATTTGTACAGCAGCAATAAGAAATTTATACTGCACCAAAATGTTAGAAATGAGATATCAGTAATAAAAGCAGCACCAAACCAAATGTCTTAATACATTTGGGAACTTTAAAAAAAACTCAAAATAATTAATGGGTCAAAGAAGAATTCACAGGGACTTCCCTGGTGGTGCAGTGGTTAAGAATCCGCCTGCCAACACAGGGGATACGGGTTTGAGCTCTGGTCCTAGAAGATCCCATATGCAGCAGAGCAACGAAGCCCGTGCACAACAACTACTGAGCTTGAGCTCTAGAGCCTGTGAGCCACGACTATTGAGCCCACATGCCCCAACTACTGAAGCCCGCGTGCCTAGAGCCCATGCTCTGCAACAAGAGAAGCCACAACAATGAGAAGCTCACGCACCACAATGAAGAGTAGCCCCCGCCTACCACAAAAGTAGCTCCCGCTCACCACAACTAGAGAAAGCCCGTGTGCAGCAACAAAGACCCAACGCAGCCAATAAATAAATAAGTAAACAAATAAATGAATTCTTTTTAAAAAAAAAAAAGAATTCACAGTGCAAATTATGACAGTTAAAAACTATCAGACAAGCACAGTATAGTATACCAACTATTGAGAGATGTATCCAAATTATTATTTATAGGAAAATGTATATCCCTAAATGTTTATTATCAAAAAACAAAAAGGCTAAAAATTGATGATCTAAAATTTAATTCAGGAAATTAAAAAAATAACACCAGCAGGAGAGGAAAACAAAAAAAGGATAATAAATGAAATAACAAGAAGAGAATAATGTTTAATGAAATACAAAATAAATAAACAAAAAAGAAACTACAAAATTGAAAGCTGGGTCTTCAAAGAATTACAGTCAAATTTCTTATTAATTAGTCAAGTTTTAAATGGGATGGCATAAATAAACAGTATTAAATGTACACAAATATATGTAAAAGTGTAAGAATATTATAAATAATTGTATGCCAATAAATTTGAAAAGTTAAACTGAGCAATTTTTCAAAATATATAAATTATAAAAATGGATCAAAGAAGAACTGGAAAAACTATTAAAGAAATTGAATTTATTGTCAAAAATCTTCCCATAAAAATCACCACTGAGCTCGGAAAGCCTAACAGGTATATTTTCCAGGACACACAAGAACAGGTAACCCTTTTTCATAACAATCTATTCCAAAGAATAGAGAAAGAGGAAAAATGCCTCAGTCCTTTTTAAGAAGCTAGCATAATCTGATACTAAAAGCATAGAAGGCCAGTATGAAAAAAGCAAAAATAAAGCTAATCTTATTTATAACAGTATATGTAAAAATTATTTATTTAAAAAATACATATGTATATGTATCTCAGCTGGACATTTTTAAAAAGTTGTATTTCATTCAGCACTGTGAAATATTTTGTAGCAGAGGAGATTTTCAGGTTTTAGTCTGTCATGTTGCTGGAAAAGGAAGTCTTAGCAAAGAGATCTTAAAATTCTTCTTAATCTGTTATAAACTTACTGAAGTATACTGCACTTTTAAAGACTGTTTCTCAATACTCCACTAGTGAAGAAGGAAAAGGGTGGTAGTTTAATATGAACCATCAACACTCCATGAAAAGGAAAGTGACAGAAAACAAAGAGTAAGCTACAGTAGGGGAAGAAGTAGAGGCAGGAAAAGTACAGGGAAGAGGGAGGAGAAGGAAAAGGAAAAAGGTAAAAAAGCAGGTAATATTTATATAGCACATACTTTGTGCCAGAAGTTCTTTTAAATACTAATATATTTACTTGCCAAAACTCCAAAATAACACTAAAATGATATGCTCTATTATCATCACCACCATACAGAAAAACAAATAAGTGAAAAATTGCAATCACTCTAATTTTCTTTGTGGGTTAAGACACTCAGTAGACTGTGAAGCAGCACTGAAAAATAAAACCCTATGAATGAAAGGTAATATTTTGCTCAATCATCTTTTCTGTCTTTAAGATTATCTAGCATAATCTCTTTATACAATGGACGAGGAAATGCAGGCTTTTAAAGAGAATAAGAATTACATATGCAAGGCAACAGAACCCCAAAATGACAGAATCAGGACAAGAAAACAAATCTTCAGACTCTGTGTGCGTATGGATACTTTATTTGGATAAAACTTTCTTATTCAGAAACTGAAAAGATCTTCGCAGTATATTGTTCATGGTATTCTAATAGTACCAACATGAGACATGCGATAGTGTCATTAAACTCAACAGATGAACAGCACAAAAATTGCAAATATTCCTTCTATCTTTTTTATTTTACTTGTTTCAAGTAAAGGTCTTCAAGTATGCAAAAAAAGGCATTGGAAATTGTCATACAGGGATTTCTAGGCCTGGCTGATAATTGGTACCACCAGGGGAGGTTTCTAAAATGCCAATGTTCGTAGGCCATCCATAAACCTATGGAAGCAGGATCTACAGGATACAACTCATGTTTTTGTTGTCATTGTTTTAAAAGTTTCTGTTACTTTGATCAGTCACTTATGGAACCTCTAATATAAAGGTTGTTGAGGATATTAAGATTTAAGAAAACTACAAGCTAGCTTTTTGTCATAAATGCATAAATATACCTCATGTTCTGGGTAGTAACTTAAAATGGATGAATAAAAATATGTTTTATTATCATTTGTGTAGCTTAATTTTAAAGCACTTATGTTAAATCCTAATTTATTAATTAAAAAATTAACAAAGTTTGACTAATTTAAACCTGTGGTATGCTGGCAAATACTTAACAACCAGCTCTCTGGGTATAATTCTATGAATGTTTACTGGACTATAATTTTTTAATATTGAAAGAATATTTCCTCAATTTTTATGCAATGTACAATATAACAACTATAGGTACACTATGCATTAACTTTTTTCTAAGTGCAGACAATCAACAAAACAACATATCAACAAAACAACAAAACAACAACATATCAAGCTCTGATCTGCAGCATTTGCTAATTTGTATAAATTCCCCACCATGGCCAAGTTCAAGCTACTAATGTGATGTCACTGAACATGGAGTTTGAAGAGATGCACAGTAGCCCACCATTATATAGTGGTGGGCTACTATATAAGATACAATAGGCAGGGCTTCCTTGGCGGCGCAGAGGTTAAGAATCCGCGTGCCAATCTAGGGGACACGGGTTCAAGCCCTGGTCTGGGAAGATCCCACATGCGGCAGAGATACTAAGCCCGTGCGCCACAACTACTGAGCCCGCACTCTAAAGCCTGCAAGCCACAACCATTGAGCCCACATGCCACTACTGAAGCCCACATGCCTTGAGCCCATGCTCCACAACAAGAGAAGCTACCACAATGAGAAGACTGGGCACCTCAATGAAGAGTAGCCCCTGCTCTTTACAACTAAGAGAAAGCCCACGTGCAGAAATAAAGACCCAATGCAGCCAATAAATAAATAAATAAATTTACTGAAAAAAGATACAATAGGCATAAATAACCTCAAGAACACAGATAATAGTAAAAGGTAGTCAATTAATTATAATGAATTTCAAGTATTTATTATCTTTGTTTTTAATGTAAGTATACATTTATATGATTTAATTTTTAATATCTGTATTGAATAACCAGCACACAAAATTCCCGAAAGTTAACAATTAGCTCTTATTAGCCAGTGCAAGCTGGCTCTAGTAACCTCTGAAACACCTGTAATTACTACTGCTGTTTCTGAAAATGCACATCTATTTTAGTCCAAAAATTCTACAGTTATCTGATTTAGCAAAAGTCAATTTATAACAAATTACCAGTATGCCCAAAGAAAACCCAAATCAATAATCTATTTGATTACATTTTAGTTCAAAATTTCTACAAAGATTTTTAATTTAGATTATAAGTTTATAGAGAAAGGATTCCCATGCTTAACTCTTCGAGTATGAGCTTTTTATTTCACTCTTACACACTGTCAACATAACATTAATACGAATTTGTGCTATTCCAAAATACAATAATTTTATTAGCACATAGTCAATTCTTGTGGAACCTACTGTGTTGCTTTTTTTTTTTTTAATTTTTATTGGAATATAGTTGACTTACTGGAACCTACTATTTATTGTAGCCTGTCTCATGCTTAACTCATCTTATTAGAATAGGAATAAAAAGAGAAGAACTAAAAACAGAGAAAAGAAGGTATTTATGATCAGAGGCAAATGTTGAGCCCCTAAACTACAAAAGAGGGATAGAGAGGAGAAAATAAGTACTTTTGCTGGGATAGTGCCGATGGTTATCAAGATTGGCCAAGTACTCAGGGGCCAAACATTCCAGATACATCAGAGGTGCAGTGAGAGGTACAGGCTACCCAGGCACAAGCAACCTATCAATTCTTTAAAAGACAGACACCTAAGAATCACTGTTACTCTTTACTTTTCCAACATAACACTGGCCCCTAAACTCAAACTCCTTTACTATAATCTAGATTCATAAGTCAAGTTTATATCTAAAACTAAAAGCTTTAGCCACTTTAGGTGACATTTGGATCATTAAAAAACAAAGTAGCATTTGATCTGGGATCCTCCAGCTTTGGGAAAAGTACTGTCCCAGAGACCCTACCATGACAGCAGGGGAAACCACGGTAACTGTTCAAGCACTTATCTTTACCTTAAGAAATACAACACTTCAAGACAGTATATATTAGTGTAGTAGACTGCAAAATGGGTCAAAAAAGAAAAAAGCTTCAAATTCCCTCCTGATAGTTAATCCATAGTTTTCCCACTTCATAGTTATTTGCTACCATCTTTCATGCTACTTGGCTGACACCTACCAGAAATGTCATTATTATAATTTCAATACACATGCAACCATCCAACAAGATTTCATTGAAATTAGTCCTATTTCCCCCAATATATAGTTGTGTAATTTCAGCTTTTTGCATCTCCAACTTACATAGCATCCCACTCCCTACCTCTGCTGCCTTTTGTCTTTTTCTACTTTTACATTTTAAAAAAAAAGTGAATTATTTTTACTTCTGTATGAATCATCTAAAAAATCCTATTACCGAGACAGCAGTATCAAGCAGTATCAGCAGTATTTCGTCTTGTGGAACTGAAAACCACAGCCACAGAAAGATAGAGAAAATGAAAAAGCAGAGGACTTTGTACCAGATGAAGGGACAGGATAAAACCCCAGAAACACAACTAAATGAAGAGGAGATAGGCACCCTTCCAGAAAAAGAATTCAGAATAATGATGGTGAAGATGATCCAGGACTTTGAAAAAAGACTGGATGCAAAGATCGAAAAGTTTACCAAAGACCTAGAAGAATTAAAGAGCAAACAAACAGAGATATGCAACACAATAACTGAAATGAAAAATACACTAGAAGGAACCAACAGCAGATTAACTGAGGCAGAAGGGCAAATAAGTGACCTGGAAGACAGAATGGTGAAAATCACTGATGCGGAAAAGAAAAGGATAAAAGAATGAAAACAACTGAAGACAGCCTAAGAGACCTCTGGGACAATGTTAAAGGCACCAACATTAGCATCATAGGGGTCCCAGAAAGAGAAGAGAGAGAGAAAGGACCCGAGAAAATATTGGAAGAGATTATAGTTGAAAACTTCCCTAACATAGGAAAGGAAATAGCTACCCAAGTCCAGGAAGTGCAGAGAGTCCCAGGCAGGATAAACCCAAGGAGAAACACACCAAGACATATAGTAGTCAAATTGACAAAAATCAAAGACAGAGAAATGTTATTAAAAGCAACAAGGGAAACAAGACAAATAACATACAAGGGAACTCCCATAAGGGTAACAGCTGATTTCTCAGCAGAACCTCTGCAAGCCAGAAGGGAGTGGCACGATACACTTAAAATGATGAAAGGGAAGACCCTACAACCAAGAATACTCTACCCAGCAAGGATCTCATTCAGATTCGACAGAGAAATCAAAAGCTTTCCAGACAAGCAACAGCTAAGAGAATTCAGCATCACCAAACCAGCCCTACAACAAATGCTAAAGGAACTTCTCTAAGCGGGGAACATAAGAGAAGAGAAGGACCTACAAAAACAAAAACAAAACAATTAAGAAAATGATAATAGGAACATACATATCAATAATCACCTTGAATGTAAATGGACTAAATGCACCAACCAAAAGACACAGACTGGCTGAATGGATACAAAAACAAGACCCATACATATGCTGCCTACAAGAGACTCACTTCAGACCTAGGGACACATACAGATGGAAAGTAAGGGGACGGAAAAAGATATTCCATGCAAATGAAAATCAAAAGAATGCTGGAGTAGCAATAGTCACATCAGATAAAATACACTTTAAAATAAAAAGTGTTACAAGAAACAAGAAAGGACATTACATAAAGATCAAGGGATCCATCCAAGAAGAGGAGATAACAATTATAAATATATATGCACCCAATATAGGAGTACCTCAGTACATAAGGCAAATGCTAACAACTATGAAAGAGGAAATGCGAGGCAGAAATAGAGACACAGATGTAGAGAACAAACACATGGGCACCATGTGGGGAAAGCGGGGAGGGTTGAGGGGGGATGAATTGGGAGATTGGGATGGCAAATTGTACACTCTAAATATATGCTGTATATTGTCTGTTAACTGTATCTCAATAAAAGTTCTAAAAAAAAATCCTATTAGCAAAAATTTACTTATTAAAATATAATTCATAATTATTGTTGTTGTTTAACTTCTTCCCTTCAGATTTTAAGTCATCCCTTAAGAAGCCTGGAAATTTAGAGCATGATTGCTATTCTGACACAAAAAATTTTCTGTGCAATAATATGGAAAGATTTTTGAGTAGTGGTGACGGTCAACAAATATCTAAACAATCTACTTGTTTCCATGAATCTCCTATTAAATATAGAAATATATATAAGAGATTGGGTACTATATTTAGTAACATTTTTAAAGTAATTAAAAATAGTACATCAGGTAAGTATATATTGGTTCAGTCACTCAATTTTTTTTTAATTATTTATTTATTTATTTTATTGGCTATGTTCGGTCTTCCTTGCTGCACACAGGCTTTCTCCAGTTGCGTCGAGCGGCGCTACTCTTCATTGTAGTACGCGGGCTTCTCATTGCAGTGGCCTCTCATTGCAGAGCAGGGGCTCTAGGAGCATGGGCTTCAGTAGTTGTGGCACATGGGCTCAACAGTTGTGGCTCACGGGCTCTAGAGCGCAGGCTCAATAGTTGTGGCGCACAGGCTTAGTTGCTCCGCAGCATGTGACATCTTCCTGGGGCAGGGATCGAACCCGTGTCCCTTGCATTGGCAGGTGGATTGTCACCCACTGCACCACCTAGGAAGTCCAGTCACTCAATTTTTTAAAAAAATTCTACCATTAGCAGTATACACTTTCAGGGTTAATAGGAGTTCATATATAAGCATATCTATTTCAGAACAAAGTCAGAAAATGTGCCAAAAGTCAACCTTGCTTGTGATAGTTCTTCTACTTCAATTTGGTCTCAATAGGTAATGAACAAGAAACTTCTGGAGAAACAGAGAATCTACATACTTATTTAATGTCTAAATCATGAGCATTCAATGAATATTAAACATATGCAAAAGAAATTTTCTTCTTCCTGTATGTGGTTAGAGTTTAACATTATCCTAGACTTATAAAACCCAAGGTCTGTTATATAGGTAACTAACAATAATAGAAAGTTTATTAGCTTTGTATTTCCAAAATAAGCTCAAATAAGGGTAACAATTATGCCAAAATAAAAACTAAAACATGGCCTACAATCAAATTCCACAATTTCCAATAGGAATTTTCTCAAGGTCAGTTGTATAAAAGAGAATACCTATAAAGACGCTTTGTACATGACATACACATAAATTATATAAACCTCGCTGAAACTTCTCAGTACATTTTCAAATTTCTAGCTTTGTGTTTTCTACTACTCCTTTGAATGCTGATGTTACTCTCGTGAATTCCTAACTCTACAAAAGGAAGAGATAAACTTGGGAACAATCAGGACCAAAAGATATCTTGGCTAGGCTCCAGTGATGCACAGCAACAGCCCATAGAATACATGACTGTACAAGTATATTCACAGCAATGAATTTAAAAGCTGGTTTGCTCAGAATCTTCAAACCTTCAAAGAGATGTCTAATACAAAAGAATAACAGTTACAAATAAATCCATTAGCTTTAATATAATCCAGGTATACAATGCACAGAACATTTTATCAATGTATCAACAAAGGGAAAATAAGGTATTTTAAGAGAGTTGAAAGAAATTATTATAAAGGGAAAAATTTCTTTTTATGTACTTTTGAACAAAAGACAACAAACAGAATTAAAATCCAAAAAAGACTACTGTTCTTCCATAAATTAAGAAAAAAAAAACTGCACTAACATTTTTTGCATCAGCTGTTTTCTGAGGGTGGTTAAATATAAAAAGCTACTCAGCAAATTTCAATAATTTTCTCAACTTCTCTGTTTGAATGTTTGCAACATTAACAACCAATTTTTATTTGTTTATGTGGTTTAATAATTCCCCAATATGAAGAAGTTTTGCTTACAAGGTAACCAAACTGTTGAACAAACAGCTTTCTAACTGAAATTGCCTGTCATGCTATTTACATGATTGCTACCTAGAGAATTCAAGAAAGATACAAATTGGTTAAAGCAAATTATTGTTATCATTTTCAAAACACTTAATTGAAAATGTCAACGTGAATAAGAGATTACAGGTGAAATTTTTATGTAAGAAATAAATATGACTTAACCTGACTACTTTTTCAATTACTATGTCCCATTTCTTTGCATGTTTTATACCACATTTTTCTGAAAGCTAACTTCTGCTTCAAACAGATTTAAAAATTCTATTAAACATGGTAAATTAAAATTGTTTAAAATGTAATTAAAATGATTTCTCAATGTAGACTAATATAGATGCAAATATATTCTACAGTTTAGATCTATTCAACATGCAATACTAATTGCATGCAATATTATGTGTCTACTCTCAGTAGTAAAGTCCTGGCACTAAACAGAATTTTGGAAATTACCAATAGTCTTAATTGTACATTAATAGAAAAATAGAAAGTACTAGACTAAAATGAAAAAGAATGTATATGTGTATAACTGAATCACTTTTCTGTACAGAAGAAATTAACACAATATTGTAAATCAATTATACTTTAACAAAATAAATTTTTTAAAAAACAAAAGTACTAGACTAAAGAAAGAAAAAATATCTGAGAATAAGTCTTAACTGTGAATTTGCACCATGTTTATTAACTTAATTTCAGCTTATCTGTTGGTAATAAGATTAAGCAAATTATTTAATAGCCATATCTCTAATATCTGTCTGTTGGGGAAGGACAACAAAATTTGTTTAATTTTAGGCATGTAGGATATGTTGAGTTTGAGAGGTCTGTGGGATATCCAGATGGACATACTGAGTAGGCAGTTGAATATAATGGTTTGAAGCTCAAAAGAGAGGTCTGGGTAGAAAGTAACTTTTGGTAGTCATCAATCATGTATAGTAACTGATGCCATAGGAGTGGGTGAACTTAAGAAAGAATTCTGGGGGATCACTAAAATATAACTGCTGGCAGATAATGAGGAATAACTTCAGAAACCTGAAATGAAAATAATCAGCATGGTAAAATAAGAACCAGGAAGGAATAGTATTTTCAAAGCTTTAAAGAAGTTAATCAAGTTAGAGTGAGACAGTGGATTTGGAAAGCAGAATACCAGCAGTGATCCTACCAAGAGCAACTTCAGAAGATTAATGAAGCTAAAGTGAAATTACTGGGGTAGGAAAGAGAATTGAGATCTGAGGCATGGATTCCTTGTTTACTGAAAAAAAAAAAACAAAAAAACAAAAACAAAAACCACTGAGCACTTAATGAACATACCAGGCACTGCGCGGGGATACACTGAGATACTAGGTACCGTGGGGATATACTGATGAGAAGACATCAGTATGTGCTGTCAGAACAACGTTTATAATCTGCTAGGGAAGACCAGTCATGACTATATCAGTAAAGGATTTTAACTGCATGCAATAGAAACCTTTCCTTTGTTTTAACCAAAAAGGAAATGTTAGATAGTGCACAGAATTGTTGGCATGCTGAAGAAACAGGCTCAGAAACTATGTAAGGAAAGAGAAAAACATGGAAAATGATACCACATAACTAGTCCAGTGAAGACCTTACTGCTGCTATCACCAAGCATTAGCTGCTACAATTAGCATCTCACTGGCCCTAAACAAAGGATGGTGTCTCCAACCTGAATGCTCCATTGCTGCCCACCCCCAGAAGTTCTATCTACTATAGCCACGGCCAGGAAGAATTCACTGCTGCCTCCAATTGCTCCTATCACTAACTCGTGAATTCAAAAGTGAGACAGACACTTCAGACTGGTTAAGTCTAGATCACACATCATATCCCAGCTACAAGGGAAACTGAGGGAGTGATTATACAGCTCTTCTACTGTGGGAGGGACTTTGCCTCCTAGTAAGACTCACAAGGTACGCAATTATCCAAACACAAGAAGAGGCTCAGATAAAGAGCAGCTATATCAGAGTAAAAATACACACTGGAGTAAGTAAGTAACACTGGCTTAAAAAAAGATGGAAGCTTATTTTCTCTCACATAAAGGAAATATAGAAGCCAAAGAGTCTGGGGCTGATATGGTAGTAGAGTGCAGTCATAACGAAGCCAGGCCCCTTCTATCTGGCTGCTCTGTGGTCCTCAGTGCCACTTTATGACCCAGTACAGCTACTCAAGTGCCAGTCAGCACATTCACATACTAGTCAGCAGAAGGAGGAAAGGGAAGGGGCAAAGAAGAGCATGTATCTTCCCTTTCATGATACTTTCCAGAAGTCACACTCAACTTATTTCATTTCCCAAGACTTAATCATAATGCAAAAGGAGCTGTAAAGGAAAAGAGAGAATATAGTCATTGTTATGCAGCAATGTGCCCCAGATAAAAATAAGAATTCTTATTGTTAAGAAAGAAGGAATGAATGTCTGATGGGAGGTAAATACCAGCATCAGCCACAGTAGGCCCACAATGAACAACCACTTCCCCACTTCCTTGGGGAAGATGTATTTAAATGAGAAGTAAACGAAGAGTACTTAGCTGACGGAAAGGTTAGAGGCAGAAAGGAGAAAAGGAGAAGGGGAAGGCAGTTAGAGGCGAGGGAAATGTGCATAAAGGCCCAGAATGATACACAGAGGAGGAACAGAAAAGTCTCCAGTGGGCTGAAGGCTACGGTCGAGAGCCAGGGGAAGAGGGGAGTGAGATAATGCTCACCAGAGAGGCAGGGGCCTGATCCTCTAAAATGCCTTTTAAGTTAAGCATCTTGGACTTAATCCTATGGTAGTATGAAGTCACTGATCAAAGCAACACAGTTACCTCACTTCTCCAAGATTCTGTTTTAATAGGACTGGGGTGAGGCCTAGGAATTGTGGAACTTAAAAAACCCTGACCAATTCTGATATAATGGGTCCAGAGTTTTCCGGCAATCATTGCCGTAGATCCGTGTGTCCCAATGAAATTAATCTCTAGAAATGCTCTGGCGGGGGGGGGGGGGGAGGAAAAAAAAAAAAAAGGATTCTTTGGCCAAATTAGCTTAGGAGATGTTATATACTATATCCTGCCCACTATATACCCACCTTCCCTCCTGGAGATTCTCAGTGCACAATAGTAAATAAAAAGCCCACGAAGTTCTGTGTTTTATTAGATAATCTACGCAACTTTACTGAACAAATTGTTCCTCAACTGTATTGGCTTTGGCAAACTTCTATTCTGTAAAACATAAGAATACTTTGTGATCTGAAAACACTGCTAGAGACTTTTAACAAAATATAGAGAATTGCTGTAAACCATGACAATAATGATAAAAGGCATGGATTAGTAGTGAAGACCACATAAAAATATGTACAACACGTAGAAATGATAATGTAAAAAGACACAAACAGCAGGAATGAAAAAGCTCAAGCAGAACGCACACTTAGGGAAATAAATAATAAAATTTGAAAACCTGGTGAGAGAGACAATAAAGGTAGTTCATAAAAAGACTTAGATGCTACAAATGTAACCTATCTTTCACTGCCTTGTTTAATGCTACTTTCTCTACAGACTTTAATATGATCTGCCTCTATGGACAAGATAACAATAGAAAGAGATGACCATTAGCTTTGGAATGAGAAGGACCTACTTTCACATCCTGATTCTGTCACTCATGAGCTAAGTCAACGAGCCAATATGTGCCTAAAATGTTTCATGAATATAATGATGAAGGTGATGACGGTAATACTATCATTTATTGATCACTTACTACATACCGAGTCCTTTACATACTCAGTTACTAGTCACAATGCTTTAAGATAGGTGGAATTATCCTAATTTTATAGGTAATGAAACTGAGGGTCAGTGAATGTAAGCAATTTTTCTAAGATCTTGAGAGGTCATTTTGGACATCAAGAGGAGTAAGATGTAAATGTAGTATTCGGAAGGCTGTAAAGTGCGATACAAATTTTAGGCATTATTAATAAAAATGTATATAAATACCTTTACTAATATTTGTGTACACACGCTTATTAATCTTTCTTACAAAGACTGCTCTTAGTAATACCAGTTATCAAGGTTTGAGAAATGTGAACATTAGTTCCTTAGGAACTAAACACTGATTGACAGTTTCTTTCTACTGTATTATTTCAAAACCGGAGACTTAGTGTTACTAGTATTATTGGAAGTTCTGTTAAGTCAAATGCTTTGATGTAAATGATCATTCCGTTTGAATAAATAAAAGGTCATGTTTCTATTACAATATTAACTAACTAGATGGTAATACCTTCACTCCAGTAAAGGTTTACTCTAGACACAGCTCCAGGAATGACTGATTATGTGTTAAATACAGTCTTCTAAGTAAAAGAATAAATATTGAAGTCCTACTGAAGCAAAAGACATTTTATAGCCATACAAGTTTAGTATTCCAGCGTCTGAAATAAAGGATGACTTAGGGACTTGACTGGACTATTGCAGGTTCAGTGCTATGGGAAACCCACCTTGTTTCAGAAAAGCTTTAAATTCTTACATATGTGTCTTTGACCTGAAACAGCTCTTTGTATGTCTCTCCGGGGCTGAGATACTACGTGTTCTTCAATATGCACAAAGTGATTTGCCTGTAAAAGTGCCAGTTAACGATGTTAAGGGGCTGGGGATACAAAGATGAATAAGATACACCATCTATCTTCAAGGAACACTCAGTCTCATAGGGATGACAGCATCACCACTGAGGTTACTAACCAATAACAATTTTATTTTATATTCCTCGTTTTCTAGATTGAACAGAAAAGTCAAATGGTATAACTCATTCTCTACTTCCATTCTGGACATCAAATTTTATAAAACAAAACAAAAAGGCTTTTTTTAAAAAGTTGAAATGCTAGAAGGCAAATCCTATCATGCCATTATATTTTAAGCAGGGAAACTCGCTTAAAATCTTTCAAAAGCTTCCAAATACAATCAGAATAAAAGCCAAACTCATTATCATTTGGTCTTGCCTTAGATATTCTGATCTCATTTCATATTACGCTCCCTTTTCACTAGAGTCAAGCCATAAGCTTTCTCTCTGCTCTAGAAGTAGAAAACCGCTCCTGCTTTGGGACCTTTCCTGATCATTCAATCAAAAGCAAATTCCACATGTCCCTGTCCCTACCTTGCTTATCACATATTCCAGTTCATTTCTTCATGTCACTTCTCATTACCTGACAGAATATTGTTTATCTATTTGTTTATTTTCTGTCTCCCTCTTCTAAAATTAGAATGTCATGACATCTCACATCAGTTAGCTTCAAAAAGACAAGGGGTAACAAATGTTGGCAAGGATATGGAGAAAAGGGAACCCTTATGCATTGCTGGTGGCAATGTAAATTGGTGCAGCCACCATGGAAAACAATAAGGAGATTCCTCAAAAAATTAAAAAAAGAATTACTATGTGATCCAGCAATTCCATTTCTGGGTATATATCCAAAGGAAATGAAATGAGTATCTCAAAGAGCTATCTGTACTACCATGTTTATTGCAGCTTTAGTTAAAATATGGAAATAACCTTGTGTCCACTACTGGATAAATGAATACAAAAGATATGGTATATATCTTCAATGGAATATTATTCAGCCATTTCCATGAAAGAGGAAATCCTGACAATTGCTACAACAGTGATGGTCCTTGAGGGCATTATGCTAAGTGAAATAAATCAGGCAGAGAAAAACAATACTGCATGATCTCACTTGTATATGGAATCTAAAAAAGCCGAACTCATAGAAACAGAGTTGCGTGGTGATTGCCAGGGAGTGGGGGATGGCGAAAATGGGAAGGTGTTGGTCAAAGTATAAATTTCCAGTTGTAAGATGAATAAGTTCTGGGAACCTAATGAACTGCATAGTTAGCAATACTGTATTATATACTTGAAAATTGCTAAGAGAGTAGATCTTAAATGTTCTCACTACAAAAAAATAAGTAATTATGCGAGGTGATGGAGACGTTAACTAACCCTACTGTGGTAATCAATTCCCAATACATACATGTCTCAAATCATCATGTTATACATATTAAACTCACACAATGTTGTATGTCAATTATATCTCAATAAACCTAGGGGAAAAAATTAAAATACCATGAGAGAAATGCACCTTTTATATCTTGCTTACCACAGTATCCCAAGCACATAGTAGGTGCTCAACAAATATTTGTCAGTGAATCATAGAGCCTGAGTGGTTGAGCTAGGATCCAAATTCAGGACTGGTTGGGTGCCCATCCTTAGAGTTTGTCAACTGTGTCAGACAGCTTGTGTGGACAAGACTGGATCTGACCTATTTTTCATGTCTTCCATATCCTCTAGTACATTGCTGTGTGTAAAATATGCTATCAATATGTACTTACTGAATAAAATAACATTTAGATTTCATACTATAAGTTCTTAAGTACTAGAATAACAAACAAAAACAGTATGTGAGTATCTGTAGGTACAGAACCAATTCACACCATTTCTTCTTCCTAGAATACATCTCTAATCCCACTCCCTTCCTTCTTCCATTTACAAAATTCCTACTTTGCTTTCAAGAACCACAGCTTGTTTTTGTTTTTCAGTCTTCCCCAGGATTGAAAGAAATAGTTAGACATACAACTTCTGAATTCTCTTAGCAATTTTTTCCTACTCTTATTATGCCTGATTTTTCCCACAAGACTGGGAGTTAAGGCAAGGACCTGGCTCCAACTCTCTTTTTCCCTTCCTTTATCACTCCTTTCTTCTCTTTTCTCTTTTCCTTTCCTTTTTTCTCTCGCTCTCTTTCCCTCTCTACTTCTCTCCCTTCCTTTCTTTTATTTTTAGGTGATTAAGGAAAGAGGTTTAAAATGCCTTTAAAACATAAACATCTATAGTCCTGAAATTATAAGAAGTTATAATCCTTTAAACGATGTGGCTATGTCTTACATGCCAACTACTTACATATCTCCAAGGAAACTGTCCATAAGGGTAGACTCTGACAAATTAAAGCATTCCAAATGAAGCTGAGACATCAATAATAGTTTAACAGGAGAATTTCTAGGATAATGAGATCCCAAGGACCTCAAATACTAGATTTAAATTTACCCGGCCTCCCATAAAGTACAAAAAAGCATATGTAAATTTTCATATTATTACATCTAAAAAAAATCTAAGATCTGAAATCTTTTAGTTCTGACATTTAACACTCTCAAAAATGCTCTTTTACTCCCTTATATGATATTCCAATGGATTTTTACAATCACAGCTTTTGGGTTGAAATACTCCATATACTGAGTAGTCTACAGTTGGTTACCCATTATATCAAAGATTTCATATGGTAAGAAAACATCAATTTCAGTTTTAAAGTATTATTCTTTACATTGGGTAGCATAATATATCATTGGAATATAGTAATATAACTTACTCATTGATTTGATCCATAGGAGATCATGTTTGCTATAGGAAGGTACATAAGACATAGGAAGGTAAAAAGGGACATGTGTAAGCCAACAGCATGGGAAAAGAGAAAAAAATAAACTACAATAAGAACAGAAAAACTTAGTGAACACAGGCATGTACAATAAATAACACAGATGGAAACAACCCAATATACTTCAAAAGGGCTATGAAGGCACAAATACTTTACAGGATAGAAAAGTGGTGGTCATTTATAATATAAACCATCATATAATATTTTCAAGAAGACAAGAAAGGGTACAGGGTATTGGAGATGTTTATTAACAGTGCAGTTCCCCCTGCTCCCTCTTGTGCTCACGTTTTGCCCTGCCATGCCCTGCTCTCAAGAGGCACAAGTCATCTCCCCCAGCAGGCGGGCCCAGCCTGAGGAGAGGACGGCATGCAGCTCCGCTTTGTCCGGCTCTTAGAGCATGCCACCAATTCGACCAAGTGGCCTGCGCGTGCCACTGGCTATAACCTACACAGTGCCTATGACTACACAGTAGCACCTATGGAGAAAGCCCTTGTGAAAATAGACATTTAGATAGCTCCTCCTTCTGGGTGCAATGGAAGAGTAGCTCCATGTTCTAGCTTGGCTGCAAAACACTTCATAGATGTAGGAGCTGGTGTCATAGATGAAGATTATAGAGGAAATGTTGGTGTTGTACTGTTTAATTTTGGCAAAGAAAAGTTTGAAATCAAAAAGGGTGATCGAATTGCACAGCTCATTTGTGAATGGATATTTTTACCCAGAAACAGACGAATTTCAAGTTTTAGATGACACGGAAAGGAGTTCAGGAGGTTTTGGTTCCACTGGAAATAATTAAAATTTATGCCGAGAACAGAAAATGAGAAAATGTATTTTTTCCTTGAAAATAAAGACTTTGCTTAAAAAAAAAAATACAGTGCAGACAATACAAAGAAACCCAGCTATCTAGAGTAACTATTTTCTGGGGCTCAGCACAGCTGAAGTTTTAGTGTACTGCTAAGTCTATTTTACATTGTCACAAAAATTAGTTATTTTAACCTGATCATGCTGCTCCAGGGATATAACCTTTCTTTTGAGAGACAGGACCTTGTTTAATTCACTGCACCTATAATTTTTACCTAGTCCATAAACAGAAAGGGCTTTGGGGGGGGTGCTAATTTAAACAGAAATATTAATAACAGAAAGAAATCTTTCTGCCATTTTAGCAATAAAACTTATTTGTAAACAGTTAAAAAAAACTTTAGAGACAGTGTATTCCAAAGGCCTCCTTAGCCAATTTTCTAAAGTACGGAATGATCAATAAAAATCAGCCTGTAACGGTATCTTCCAAACATCAATTGGAAAGAGTCTGTGTTCAATGGAATGCCAAATAGTACTGCCAGACATTTACTCTTACAGAAATAGAATGCTATGTTTGCATTGTTCTGTTAATAGCATGATAACAAGTATGTTTCCTGTAGGGTCACTAATGCACAGAAAAAACACATAATAAAGCAGTGAATAGTGGACAGTCATTCATGCTCTACTGGTCTACAGTTACTAGAGAGAAGAAAGAGTAAGTCCTATAATCTCAGGCAGCTACAAAAAAGAATACTCTCTTGTTAAAGCTCAAGAGAATCTGAAGAGGGAATAAAAGAGAAAAAAGTCAGATTATGCTGTCAATTTTAGTTGTCATAATGTGCTTCAGAGATAAAACATTCCTCTGAATGGCAACTGAACAGATGGAAATTTTCATTTTTGGTTAACTGGATGGAAGAATTGGACCAGTACCTAAAATGACATTGAAATGAAGCTCAAACCCCCTCCCACAAGAAGGAAACAGATGCATCACTCCAGATACAAAATAAATTATTGAACAGTGCATATATTATATTGGCATCATTGTATTCAACTGTACATCTGCACAATGTTTTAGTCTCCTGGTGAGAGAACAGACATTTCTGAAAGGAAAAATAGGCAACTTTTGAAGTGAATCAGATAAGTATACCATTTGGGTAAGCAAAGCCAAACAACACTTCACTGAATTTGAAGTTATTCATGCTGAGATGAAAAAAGAACCACAAATTATACTGATTCCAATGCCCCTGAACTTACACATTGATTTAAATATAGTAGATTTAGAAATATAAAACCACATTTTCAAGATTTTTATAATCTTAAATCAGAATGAATCAAAAGAAATATGACTACTTAAGACTTTAAAGACTTAGGGTTGAATACCCGCCTCGCTCAAGTTGACAGAGAAGTAAGTGACATATTAAACTAAAGCTACATTCCTTATCTTAAACTATGACTAGAGAGGATTCACAGAATAGGTAACTAAAATGAGACTTATTTGATAATTTAAAGTTAATAACTGATCCTATGAGTTGTTGACTAAGAAAATGGGGTGATGAGCTCATTTTTACTCTTTTATAAGTTCCAATTCTACTTTCTGACAATACCATCCTGGTTGGTACTTTCCCACTACTCTCCTAGCCAGCTGACCCATGCAGGTAGCTTACACCATCCTACACTTGCACCTCAGTCTTCCTATCAAGCCTTTCCATTCCCTCCCAACTCATTAAATCCTCAGTCCAGCTGCAGGAAAAATATGAGATACCAGCTTTAGAGGGTAGGTAAGCAAACAGGTTTGTTATTTTGCTTTGTTTTAAGGTGTAATCTCAGTTGGCACTGGGCCAGCAACACTCCTGCATTATAAGGTGACTGTATAAGAAGGTCTGATCAGGGGATACAGATGATGCCTGAGGATGCCAGGAGAATAAATTCTGAGGTTAAATCCTAAAAGAAAAAGAGGCAAAAGGAAAAATGTCTCTAACATAAAGAGATTTTATAGTTAAATAAAAGAAATTCTGACTTCTTTTTATTTATTGTCATTCATCACAATGTAATTAGATTTTACTAAATACCTAAAGTGATGGAATATTTTATCAGATATGACTTCCAATCAAACTATATTTAATAAGGATTCACTATTTTGAAGACCGATGAAAATATGTCTCACAAGACTATTAGAACAGCCCAGGTGAGAAAAATGAGTTCAATGCAGTCTTACAAAATAAAAATGGAGAGCAGATATCATGGACACAATGAATTACGGGTCTGTACCAGTGTACAGTACTCACAATGGTATTCCCTCTAGAAATAAAGTTGCACAGGGAAGTCATTCTTTGCACTCTCCCAATCATTTTTAAACACAGGCAAATGGGAAGCAGAGCTCATTAAAGATATAGAAAGACAAATATAACCTAAAAGTAAAAGTATAAGGAGGTTGGGCCCATCTGGACTTATTAGACACAGAAAAGCCTTGAGGGGAATAGATGGGAATGTGGGATAGGAGAAATAGTTAGAAGGTAATTGGGAAGGGGAACTCAAGTTGGCTCCCTCCCTGGGGTGCTTCTGCCAAGGAAGGAGAATAAGAATAGAACCTTCAGGAATAGTATCATGTGGTGGCTGGATGCCCAAAGAGAGTCTGTTGCTAGAAGAAAGGCCATGGTATAATATGGTAATGATTCACAGAAAAATAAGAGAAAGAAGTGGACCAGGAATCGTATTTTGTTCCTCGGACTCATTCTGATGCTCTGTGGAGACTCTATTAACCATTCTCTGTTAGCTGTATCTCTGCCATTCTGTAATCATTCTTATATTAATATGAGCAGAGATTTAATTTAAAAGTTAACCTAAAACAAAAGGTTTCACAAAATATTTTATATTTTCAGGTGTTTTATGGTCACTGGTCATGGAACTAACAGAGAAGACTGACGGATCATCACCAAGGAGCCAAGTGAAAACTTCTGCTCTAGAGTGCAAGAGAACAGGTAGGAGTCCCGGGTCTTCTTTTTTTTTTTTTAAGCTCTTTATTATAATATAATTGCTTTACACTGTTGTGCCAGTTTTTGCTGTACAACAAAGTGAACCAGCTGTATTGATACATATATCCCCATATCCCCTCCCTTCCACGACTCCCTCCCACCCTCCCTATCCCAGCCCTCTAAGTCATCACCCATCATCGAGTTGATCTCCCTGTGTTATGCAGCAGCTTCCCACTAGCTATCTATTTTACATTTGGCAGTGTATATATGTCAATGCTACTCTCTCACTTTGTCCCAGTTTCCCCTTCGCGGCCCCCCTACCATCTTCTTAAATGAGGGCACAAAGAGCATGAAAAGGGCTAGCCCAAAGGAAGCAGTGTGTTCTCATTTCAAGTTAAGTCCACCTCTATCTGCATTTCATTGTCATTAGAGACAGATACTTAAGATTCTTATTTTGATATCCAAGTTTTCTTGTCAAAAATAGGATACAGAAGATGTGGCATATATATACAATGGAATATTACTCAACTATAAAAAGGGATGAGATGGAGCTATATGTAATGAGGTGGATAGAACTACAATCTGTCATACATAGTGAAGTAAGTCAGAAAGAGAAGGACAAATATTGTATGCTAACTCACATATACGGAATCTAAAAATGGTACTGATGAACTCAGTGACAAGAACAAGGATGCAGATACAGAGAATGGACTGGAGAACTCGAGGTATGGGAGGGGGCGGGGGGTGAAGGGGAAACTGAGACGAAGCGAGAGAGTAGCACAGACATATATATACTACCAACTGTAAAATAGTCAGTGGGAAGTTGTTGTATAACAAAGGGAGTCCAACTCGAGGATGGAAGATGCCTTAGAGGACTGAGGCAGGGTGGGGCAGGGAGGGTGGGGGGGGGACTTGAGGGGGGGGAGTCAAGGAAGGGAGGGAATACGGGGATATGTGTATAAAAACAGGTGATTGAACCTGGTGTACCCCCCAAAAAATAAAAAATTAAAAAAAAATAATAACAGTATGTCATTTACTGACTTTAAACATGAAGCAAAGCTAATTTATGAATAAAGCATTTTTACATGGTTTAGAAAGTGTTGAAACATAACCTTTCAATAAACAGAAAGTACATACAGAAACTCTGGCAAGCCTGACTGGAGGCTGAATTTACCTAAGTGTAAAGCCTCAAATGGGGCAGAGAAAAGCTGAAGTGCTATTAATGAAACCACATGTGGCAAATGAACATTAAGTCTACTCATCTCTCATTGAAAAGGAGTGCTAGAGACTAAAGCTCTTTTAATCCCTTTGTTCATCTTTTTTGTTGGGCAGATGATTAGCACATTTTCAATGCTGACAAATTACATACTCTGTTAAGCACTGGATCCTTCAACACTATGAAGATTATGCTCTTTAGCAATCATTCACAACAATTTTAATTTTTTTCTTCTATCTTGTTGTCTTCTAACATTTTTTATATTTCCCCATCAAAAATCATTATGCAAATTCCAGCCATAAAGAAAAAAATTCTCTCAATCTGGAATTCTAAACATTGTTTGCTTTTCTGTAAAAGGCAAAGAATAGAAACAAACACCATTGCATACAAGGTAAAATAATAGTGCATCTAGTTTTTTGAGAACTTTCTTTAAATAGTTCCAGAATAAGTGCTCTGACTTCACAGCAAACATTTTTCAAAATACACTGTATTTGAAGATGCTGATATTAACATTATCCCTGTGTACTAGTGTAACTAGTTATCCTTTTTTTGAAAAATTGAGGGACTTCCCTGGTGGCACAGTGGTTACAAATCTGCCTGCCAGTGTGGGGGACAAGGGTTCAAGCCCTGGTCCCAGAAGATCCCACAAGCCACGGAGTAATTAAGCCTGTGTGCCACAACTACTGAGCCCATGCACCACAACTACTGAAGCCCATGCCTAGAGCCCATGCTTTGCAACGAGAAGCTGCTGTGAGAAGCCCTCACACAGTGACAAAGAGTAGCCCTTGCTTACCACAACTAGAGAAAGCCTTCATGCAGCAATGAAGACCCAACACAGACAAAATTTAAAAAATTTTTTAATATATATATTTAGAAAAACTTGAAGTGAAATTCACGTAAGATAAAATTATTTTATTCTTTACTTTTTAATTAATTTTTATTGGAGTATAGTTGCTTTACAACGCTGTGTTAGTTTCTGCTGTATAGCAAAGTGAATCAGGTATACATATACATATATCCCCTCTTTGGCTTTCCTTCCCATTTAGGTCACCACAGAGCATTGAGTAGAGCTCCCTGTGCTCTACAATAGGTTCTTGTTAGTTGTCTATAAAATTAACTATTTTAAAGCACACAATTCAGTGGCATTTGGTACATTCAAAATGTTGTGAAAACACCCTGTCTAGTTCCAAAACATTTTCATCACCCCAAAACAAAACCCAGTAACTATTAAGCAGTCACTCCCTGTTCTCCCCTCTCCATAGCCCCAGCAATCTGTTTTGTTTCAACAGATTTACCTATTTTGGATAATTTCATATAAATGGAGTCATACGATATGTGACCTCTCTTGTCTATTCTCTTATGTAGCATATTAACGTCACAAGTTCATCCATGTTATAGCATTTATCGGTACTTCATTCCTATTTATGGATGAGTAATATTCACAATTTGTTTTTCTCTTCACCTGCTGATGAACATTTGGATTGTTTGCACCCTTTGGCTACTGTGAATAGTGCTATTAACATTTGTATACAAGTATTTGCGTACCTCTATCAACTCTTCTAGATATATACTTAGGAGTAGAATTGCTAGATCATATGGTAATTCTTTGTTTAACTTTTTAAGGAACTATCAAACTGTCTTTCAGAGCAGCTGTACCGTTTTCCATTCCTACCAGCAATCTATAAGGATTCTAATTTCTTCCTATCTTTGCCATCACTGTTTATTTTTCATTTTTATAAATTTATTTATTTATTTATTTATTTATTTATTTATTTATTGGCTGTGTTGGGTTTTCGTTGCTGCATGAGTTTTGTCTACTTGTGGCGGGCAGGGGCTACTCTTCGTTGTGGTGTGTGGGCTCCTCATTGCCATGGCTTCTCTTGTTGTGGAGCATGGGCTCTAGGAGCATGGGTTTCAGTAGTTGTGGCACATGGGTTCAACAGTTGTGGCTCACGGGTTCTAAAGCACAGGCTCAATAGTTGTGGTGCATAGGCTTAGCTGCTTTGTGGCGTGTGGGATCTTTCTGGAGCAGGGATCGAACCTGTGTCCCTTGCATTGGCATGCAGATTCTTAACCACTGCACCATCTAGGAAGTCCCTATTTTTCATTTTTTTGATTATAGCCATCCTAGTTGTTGTGAAGTGGTATCTTACTGTTGTCTTGATTTGCATTTCTCTAATGAATAATGATGTTAAGCATGTATTCATGTGCTTCTTGGTCATTTGTATACCTTCTTTGGAGAAATGTCTATTCAAATCCTTTGTCCATTTTAAAATTTGGTTATTATATTTTTGGGTTTTGAATATTAGACCCTTACCAGATATATAGTTTACAAATATTTTCTCCCATTCTGTAGGTTGACTTTTCACTTTGTTAATGTCTTCTGATAAATAAAAGTTTTAAATTTTGAAGTCCAATTTATCAATTTTTTCTTTTGTTAACTACGCTTTCAGTGTTATATCTAGGAATCCACTGCCAAATCCAAGGTCATATAGATTTACCCCTACGTTTTCTTCTAGGAGATTTATAGTTTTTGTGCCTACATTTAGATGGTTGGTCCATTTTGAGGTAATTTTTGTATGTGGTGTGAAGTGGAAGCCCAACTTCATTCTTTCATATGTGGATATCTAATTGTCTCAGCACCATTTGTTAAAGAGACTATTCTTTCCCCCACTGAGCAGTCTGAGCACCCTTGTTGCTAATAACTGGCTATGGATGCATGAATTTATTTCTGACTTCCAGTTCTATTCTATTGGTCTGTAATTAGCCATTTATACCGTATACTTCTCTGGGTGCTCAAAGCTTGGATAAGAAACACTACTCTAAGATCTTTAGTTTGACTTAAAGTTTCCCACTAGACTGGTGACATGCTTTCTCAACAGCAAGCACATCTGTGACCTGAGTTACATCTTTGGTAGGGATGATACCCTGAGCTGGCACTGATTTTAAGCACCCTCTTCCGGGATCCAACATGAGGAAAGATGGAGTTTCTTAGATTCTTGCAAATGA